>NW_010180992.1:0-27545 GCF_000695765.1 Mesitornis unicolor
GCAGTCCACCTCACTACCCGTTCGTCCAGTCTTTCTAAGTCCAAACTTTCTCAGTTTAGCTGTGAGGATGCTGTGGGAGACTGTGTCAAAGGCTTTGCTGAAGTCAAGGTAGACCACATCCACTGCTCTGCCATCATCCATCCACCTCGTTACATCCTCATAAAAGGCTATGAGATTGGTCAAGCACGACTTCCCCTTGGTGAAGCCATGTTGACTGCCCCTAATGACCCTCTTATCCTTGATATGCCTTGAGATGGCACCAAGGATAAGGTGTTCCATCACCTTCCCAGGGTTCTTAGTGGAAAAGTTTTGTAAGAAGGAGGAAAAGTAGAGACAAGTGTGATAGAAAGATATCATCACCCTTTGATCCCATGATGATTTCTCGATGACAATGACGCACAGGGAAATCTTCTGATGGTGGGCATGTAGGTACCATTTCCTGTTCCAGTCTAGTCAACCCCTGGTCAACCTTTACTACTATCAAAGGGAATAGAAGAGATCTAACTATATCAGTATGAAAATTTAGCTTTCATTCATAACTGTGTTTACTTTGATCATTCATGCATGAGTACAAAGCACGAGTCCAGGAAAGGGTGATAATTTGTTCTTATGAGTTTCACAAAATATGTCCATGTTATATGAAATTCTTTAAATCACTTTTTCATCCTGCTTGCTGTTGAGTTTACTGAGTTTCTCTTTGTTTTTCTGTTAGAGCAAAGTAGAACTGGTTTCTGTGCTACTTACTTTACGCCTCTTCCTTATGTTTACCCTCTGAACTAGCACAACACTTAAGCTCTGTTTTGAAGAATTACATGTAAATATAAGAAACAAAGCATTCCTAAATAATTTTTCAGGAAACTTTCAAGGTTCACAAACCTGCTCTGATTTAACTGCCAGAGGTTTGCAGACTGAATAGTGTATCAGATAGAAATTGCAGAAACTTTATTAAAAGAAAACAAAAAACTGCAGTGGAATTCCTGCCTTATCACTGAGTTGTATTAGAATACTTCCTGTAGTTTTTGCTTCAAAAAATCTGCTCATTTATGAAAACATTTCCAGAATATTTTCACTATTTCTTCAGTGGTCTTTATGAGGAGGGTTGTCTTTTATAGCATTTTTTTTGTTTTATGGCTTCCAACACTGCAAAGTCTTGATCTCACTTCTGGCATTTAGGCACTACTTAATACACAAAACAAATCATCCAACGATGGAAAATTGCAATTTTGGTAACCTTTTCCACAAATGATGGAAAGTGTCCAAATGCATCGTTAAGGTCAACACTCCAATATTTGTTTCTTTACTAAACCAATATAAAACTTAACATTTCTTTCCTATTATCAACCTTTCTCCACAATATTGCTTCAGGCTTTTGTAACCATATGAAGCCATTTCAGCTCCAAATGTCTTTCAACATATATGTATTCTTTGCTGGTTCTATTTAGTTGTTCCTCCAACATAAAATAATTTTAATAATATTCTCCAGCCACCTCTACTTTAGAAAAAAGTCTGCTTCCTGTTCCATTTTCATTTTGAAATGGTTCTTCCAGAACACAGAAGTGACAGTGAAAATGGAGTTTGTAACTGCATATGCCAATCAGAGATGAACATCGAATGGATGGTGTTAACAAAGCCCAGAGGTACCACATTTCAGCAGCTGAATGAGGCAATCAACCAGCTGCTGGCAGAATAACTCCTGATCTGATGGTATTCCAAATGTATCCTTTTCATTTGCTGGAGATCATCTGAATGTATATCTCAGATTTTGCACCAGAGCTTCTCCAAATTGCTGAAGAGAATATATGGTTGTTAGGGATTTTTTTAAAGTTTCTCATTCCTCTTGATAGGACAATTTCATTGAATGGCAAGGTGATACTACCTTAGCTAGATGTAAATAATCAAGCTTCTTGCTTTTTGCTGTTTTCTTTTGTTGTTTTGTTTTTTTAAATTTTTTTAATGACTGATTTCAAAATTAATTATCATTTTGGAAAACTACTATTTCTTCTCATTTGTAATTTTAAGATATAGCATGCTGCAATTATACTAAAAAAACCCACCAATGCCTGAAAATGTTTGCTGATACAGGTACACATGATATAAATTTGAACATCCTTCTGATTTTTACCTCTCAGTGAGGAATTCTTATTTGTTCCTTATTTACCATTCTCCACTCTTAGTTTTTAACTAGTACTTGCACTTTCTTTGCATCTACACTTTGCTGTTACAGGTAGCTTACTGCAGATGGAAGCACACTCAGATCTCTTCCTGGGAAGCTGTTGATGCAATCTCTGTTTATCTTCCCACAAGCAGGACTTGTTTGTACTGACTGAATATTGATTTATATTCAATCTCAGCATAAACTCAATTTTAAAAGGCACTGAACATTCACTATTTAAGTGAAGGATCCCAGCTACCACAAGAACAAATAGTGTAAAACCAAATACAATTAGCAACTACTTTGCAGTGGCAGAGTTGCATTAGTCAATGATGTGAATTATGTATTTACAGCTGAAATGAGTTAGATACTAGTAATGAGTGTGCTTAACAGGATATTTGATACATAGAAAAACAGGTACCAAAGTTAAGCACTATTAAGATTTGTCCCTATGTTTTATTTTCTGCATTTAATAAAGATTCGAACAAAGCCATGACAGTCAAGATCATTGAAAATATAAACCACATTAAGTTACTAAGGGAAGTTGCTCTTTCATAAGGTAATTCTGTAAAAAATCCCTTTACAAGATAGCCCTGACAGTCTAGATGAATGTGCCCAGAGCTTGTGACATAAATTTAGCTATGTCAGGGATGAATTTGGGTGAGCAGAATGCGTTAAGATAAAATAGTTCTCCTAATAAGGAAAATCAAACTTGTGTTAATAAAGTAACACAAATGGAAAATGTGGTATTCTAACAGCCTCAATGTTTGTGCTACTGGAAGACCAATAGTCCTGAAAAAGGCTAGTAGAATGTTTGAAAGAACCCAGGTCCACTGGTAAGGCTAAGCATGTTTTGAAATACCCAATTAAGGTAGTGTGCAGAAGACAATGCTCAATTTCAGGTAACATCACTTTTAAGAAATCAAGTGGGTAACTTCATAAGGTCCATACTCCTGCCTTCCCTACCCACCCACCTTTTTTTTTCCTCTAAATAAATACTTTTTCAGGAGTTGTTCATTCAAATTCACACCTATGATTTACCTTGCACAGTCAATATTTGCTGTGTCTGCCTCAGAAAAAAAGAAAGACCGAGGGGCTCATGTTACCTATCTCATGAGTATAGATGGCTGTGCTAGCTAACTTTGCTGCTGCCCGTGGCTTCAAGGCCTATAGATGAAACAATTTTCTGAAAGTAGGATCTGGCTCCCAGTACTGCTGACAGTAGATAATTTGGTCTTTTTAATAGAGGAAACCTGAATTGTCAAAAGACCATTGAATTACAGCCTAACACGAATGAAATGGGAAAACACTCATTCTTTGGTAGCCAAAGTTACATGTTAAAAATCATTATTAAATAACTTCTAGAAGAAACTCTAAAGAAGCTGGCAGAACCTTGCTATGGCTGACAAAACAAGCTTCTTACATGTCAGCTCCTAGAAATCTGTCCTGTGAGTTTGTCTATCCCCAACTTGTATGAGTGATTTATTTTTAAAAATGTAAAGCCAAATTTTTAGAAATATTCTAACTCAGCTAAGAGAAAGGACAAGATGAAAAGAGCTTTTTTCTTTCACTTTTTTGCTTCTTTCTTCCATCTGACATTTGTAAACAACTTACTACATTTACTCATGTAGAAATTTTAATGCAGAGCCATTAGAACAGTGACAAGGGGGAACCTGCTGAGGACATGATGGTGCCTTTTACGCCATGTTTGAAAAGTATATAATTAGGACAAGTAGTTTCATTCAGGTTTCATCCAATTAAGGTTTTGTGGTGTTTCAAGTCATTTAAAGCAAGTGCTATTTTTTTAAGTCCTACTTCTCCTTTCCATCCTTTGTAATATTGAATAAGTGTTAGCAAAAGGAAGGATTAGGCAGTTTCAGCAAAAGAAAGCTCTGTCACAGGCTGAAACAAGACTTAAAGAACAGAGCACAGTAACTTAACTATTTTTGTTCCCCAGAGAAACACACAAAAAACCCAAGGTTTATCACAACAATTTCAGGAAAGTGCTGTTGCAACCCAGTTTCTTTCCTGTCAAATGAAGATTCAGAGATACTTTCTACTGGTTGGATGTATTGATAGTTATATCCATTTCTGTGACTATCTCAGAGAAGAAGATGGAGAACTTACTGTGCTTGATTAAATCACAAGCCCTTATGCATTGGAACTGTACCCTGTCTTTGAGAGAATGACAACAAAGGAATTTTTAATCAAAATGCTTTTCCCACAGGAAGGAAATTTTGAAAAAAAATAACAAAAATGAATTCTAGAAACGTTAGGTTTTATTATTTTGGAACTTCACAGAAAAAAAAATAAATTACTCCTGATGACCCAGAGTTTCAACTCTGTCTGGCATACTTCATGTAGCTAGGCATTGTATTTCACAGAGAAGATCCAGTCTATAGAAAAAATAAGGCCATGTTTCTGTATTGAATAACGAATACTTTTATATGTTTTAAAAAATGTCTGCAACACAATGAGAAAAAACATTTTTGCTTAGGCATATTGAAGCTTTTTAACTTCAAACTCGTCTTTCATATAAAAACAGAAACATCTTTTTCAATTAAAAAAAATCTTAGTTTTCTGTTTACTACAGAGATTTAGAAGGAACAAAAATATTGAAAGATAAAACTTTTAAAGCATGCTGGAGTATAAAAAAGAGGATCATCAGAAGGTTTATATTTACTACAGCACAAAGCCACCCAATCTTGTAGGGTAAATTTTTTTAACTTCTAAACTTGACAGATCAGAAATTTCCACTGTCACTAAAGCTGCAGTAAATTGAGACGCAATTAAAGTTTTTCATTTCCTGAATTTGAATTTAGATTACAGTAGTATATTGTATTTGCTTAGTCATCACAAGGCTAACATTAAAGGGCATATATTTATTTCAGAAGTGTTATCAATTAATCCTTATGTGACAGTATGGGATTTCAGAATCTCTCAGAGAAGTGGCAACTTTCTTTTTTAGGAAACAACTCCTCTACAAGGTGGTTTCATGTATGAAAAATGGACTCTGGAAATTTGCCAATCATTAATTTTATATAATTTATTTTGAAATATGTCACTGGAACATTATCTTCAGTAAACATGTCAATGATTTGAGATTTTTAAAATTCCTTATAGAAAGCTAAATACTGTCTACAGAAAGCTCTGTAACATTTGGGATTCTACAGTAAGTCTATAAATAGATGAAAATTCATGCTTAGAATGACTTGACATTTTAGAAATGCCTATTTGTCACCATCAACTTCCCTTTAAGACATTCCAAGGACTACAAATTGCAAAGATCAGCCAGGAAGTAGTTCAATATCTCTCCATTGCCATCAAACTAATGACTGCATTTTCATTTTGAAAAAAATCTTGTCAGTTTTATTCCAGTTTAAGAGTGATAAAACATTATGCTTGTAGACTGTTTTCATTACAATTGTTTTTTTTCCGGCCACAATGCTGTGTCCAGTTGAAAACTTGATGAAGGTAACTCTTTGGTTTCTTGGAGTCTAGCGTGAAATGTGGAATTTTTCATAACACCTTGATGACACTTTAAAATTAACATCTCCAAATCTTTCTCAGCATGAACCTGTAACACAGTGAGGAATATATATTATATTACTCAGATTCCTCCTGATGCTCCTCTAAAGCAAACATAAGACTATGAGCAATGTAGCTAGAAATTGGGCATTAGTCCCCTCTGTTATCATAAGTCATCTCAGCCATAATAGAGGTCCTAGACTTCTGTGTGTGCTAGTAGACATAACACATGACCTACACAAGACCTGTATGCTGCAAGATCAGCAGTTGAAAGCCATGCAGGTTGAAATAAACGTCTCAAACAGTACTGGAAGTTTCTGTTCAGACCACTTCATACTCATCCCAGGGAAGCAGTCAAGTCACCATCCCTGGAAGTATTTTAAAAACAGATAGAAGAGGTTCTTAGGGACATGGTTTAGCAGTGGACAGGTTATGGTACCACTCAATGATTTTGAAAGTCTTTTCCAAACAAATGAATCTATGATTCTATGATCACAAGCTTTGGGTCTAGCAAGATGGCAGAAAATGCATTCAAGTACAAAGAAGGAATAAGTTATGAAAACAGATACCTTTCTATCACTATAATTTTATATATATATATATATTTGGGAGAGTAGTGTAGTCATTCATATCAAAACAGGAAGTCAAGAAGCAAGAAAATGTTTTTTAAAGTGTTTGCGTCTCATCAGAGACCAAATCCCGGTGGTGAACTTGAATCTTTCTGAATCCAAAGAGATGTTAGCGCATGAGCAATCAGACTGTGAACTGCTACACAAAACATCCAGAACTGCTGCTTGCATTGTCACCTCAAGTGGAGAGATATTGAAGTGTCTACATTTTCTTCTTGACCTTAGGACCAAATCAGGCTTTCATTGTGCTGCATTTGCACAATGTTTACTGAAAGTCAGCACTTGCAACAAAGGTACCCAAAAACTTTACCACCTAAGGCTCTGATGCTCCTAATACTTTATGTACTGATTCCTGCACATAAATAACTCAATTGAATCAGAGCATGATATTCTGCAAGAAAGAAGGTCTAAGATTTTGAAGGACATGTAAGAATCAGTGTGACAAGAGCACTCAAATGTTGCAGAGGAAGGCAGAAGCATTTTTATACATCCCTCAGTGCAAAGGGCAAACCAAGCAGGTGTTCATTTAATCACAATAATCTTTCTACCACAGTACTATTTATTTCTTCTGCCTCCCAAGCTTACTTGCTACATCAGTTGGTCTAATGTAGCACAACTGTGTTCCCCATTTTTATATTATTTGTCACATAGGAACGCTGGCATTCATTGTTTTTAAAAACAATACTTCATGATTAATGAATTTAATCTACAATAAAAAAAATTTCTTTGCCAGTAACTACTGAAGTTTAAAACATACTTGCTTTTATAGTCAGTATTCTAAGATTTAGCAAATATTTATGCTAGTCTGGAAGATTATGAATACTCTTTTTTAAAGGCTGCCAACAATACCTGGAAAATTGCTAGAAATATACTTGAAACCTGCTATGTGGCTATATTAATATATTTTTTTAAATTATTTTTTATTAAGAATGTGTCCCCTAAACATTTTTTAATGTAAATAATAGATAGTAATAGATAAATATAATGCAAGATCACAGAAACATTGACATTTCCAGAATTTCAAATTTCTTTTAGGATAAATTTACTCAGATTATCTGTCTACAGACCACGTTATTCACCTGCACTGAGAAATAAATAATTTTAATGATATTTGTTCCTTTTTGCTTTAATTGGTTTAGCACAGAAAGAGAGAGAAAGCAGAAATATTCATATAATAGCAATGAACCAACAAAATGCATGTATGTACATATATATGGAGATATAAACAGTAATGCATATATATGACACGCATAGATAGAAGGAAAGACTGATATAATCACAGTGGGGAATATAAACAGTTATTCTGCATTTCAGGGCTGTGAGAGGAAGTTTAAACCAAAGTTTAAAGCTCAGACACAAAATCCTTCTATTAAAATTGTGACCGTTTAGTTTGCCTCCTTGAGGAACAGCAGTAAGAAAGTTTAAACAATGCAGTTTAGACAGTGTTCTTCCTTTATCCCCTTTTCAACTAAATCCAGCCTCTGAATACTTTCCTTTCTCCCTGAGCTCCAAATCTAACTCTTTTTTGACCAAAGATGAAATTGTAGTGCTTCTGAAATTAAGGCGAATTCCAGTCCCCTTCACTAGGGCAAGCATTTCATCCTAATTCACTTAAGTCTCAGTCTTACTGTAAGCTTTGGGGACCAAATCAAAACTAAACAGAAAGAGATCATTGGGTCCAATAGCTTTCCTGTTTCAGACAGCCAACACCAGAACCTGGGAGAAACAGAAAATAAAATCATGCCTTCAACCTCTGTTTGCTCATCTACTTGCAAAGAGGCAATATTTGACATTTTCCTTAAGAGGACCTGATTTCTAAATCCACTGAAAACACTCAAGGTTTCTCTCTTTTTTCCCTCTTTTCAATTTGTAGGTCATGTTCCTCTATGAGATTCAGTATGAATCAGGTTTTCTCATTATAGAATCCAGATTCAAGTCACCACCATCTTCAATCTGAAAATTACTTCATATATGTCTCAGAATCTTCTAAGCTTTCCCAAAAAGTAGAATGGGGTCTTACATCCCTTTTTGTCTGTCTGTAAAGATGAAGAACAATACTGAAAAACTTTTTTACTGTGAGGGTGACAGAGCACAGGAACAGGCTGCCCAGAGAGGTTGTGGAGTCTCCTTCTCTGGAGACATTCAAAACTCGCCTGGACGCCTTCCTGTGCAACCTCATCTAGGTGTTCCTGCTCCAGCAGGGGGGTTGGACTGGATGATCTTTTGGGGTCCCTTCAAACTCCTGACATTCTGTGATTCTGTGAAAAAATGCACTGGAGATTTTTATTAAACTGACTTATAAAAATTATGAGTATTAAGTAGTAGACATTTAGTCTCATTTTCCTGCTTCTTTTGTTTGGCTTTTTTTTTCATTATCATTTTGGTTTTATTCAGGTTTTACGATGTTCAGTGGTTTAATACACAATAACAGAGCATATATGAATTCTGTATTAATTTCCAGTGACAAGAAAGTTTCAACAGTGTGATAAAAATCCCACCAATAGCTTTAATAGCAAGTTAAGAAATAAGAGTATAAAATATTCCAAAGGATATAGGGCAGGAAAACACATTAATCCTTTCTCCCAGTAGCCCACTCAGGGTATTTCAGCGTATCTTTCCTCAGTCACAACTCCCTGCTGTCTATGATTATTACAGAAGTCTGCACTTATTAAAGAAATTCCTTTTTTTCCTGAATTATATATTTGCTGATTTTCTACTTCCAACAGTAATTTCTCTTTTATCCTCAAAGTCAATGGCTACAAGACAAATTTCTTCAATGTGTCCCTCCTTTTATTCTATTAAATTTTACCTCCTCAGTAATTCAAGATCACAGCCAAGTTACAGGTTTTCTTTTCTGTCTATGGCCAGCTTTGCAGTGCAAATAAAACAATGTCAAATCCCTTTTCTTCTTGTTACATACAGTGATTACACTAAATCCACTAAATCATTCAGATGAGGAATGTTAACAGAAAATACAGTGTAAATATATGCACAGAGCAATCATGGATTTGCCTCTTCTCTCAAGCAGTCACACAAGCAGGATTTGGGGACAGAACTGTTCTTGTCTTTTTTTTAAATTTGAACCATCAAAACCACAAAATTCAGGCTATAAAGCTAATCCAAAGTGTTGGTTCAAACCAAACGGACACAATTCAGTGTGGCAGTGTCAGGCTTCAAATCTTTTCTAGCTCCACTCCTACTTTGAAGAATCAACCTGTTCCTGTGCACTGAGCACTTTAAGAAAAGGTTTGTTACAGTAGTCTCTTCAATACAGAAGATTGTTTGCATGCTCTTACCTTAACTTTCAGCTCAGCCTTCCAGCAGGATGAAGTGAAGAAAACAAAGACAGAATGGAAATTATCGAAGCCAGTATCTGCCAAATCACAATAAACATAGTTAATAAACGTTATCTGCAAGAAGAGTCACATTTCCTCTTTTCATTGTGAATTTTCACCATCCTCCATCAGACAACACTGCTCTATGTATCCCCTGGCATGTGGTGTCTTATTTATAGCAAAAGCTCCTTGGGGTAAAAATGTCAGAAGTAGAAGTGACGTGCCCATGGTACCACATAAATAACAACAATAATGCATCTTCAATGCAGTGAATTGCAATCTATTTAACCATTTCAGCTAATGTAAGAACACTACCATCAGACTATGCAAATCATAGAAGTTCAGAGAAAAAAAAGCAGCAAGTCCTTTAATTTGTGCTAATAATATAATGCATCTTTCACTTCCACTTAATAGCAATGGGACTAGTTTCATTATGATAGTGGTAAAGTACTCTGTGAAGATTTCTCACCTCAGGAGGCAACAAATGACTCTTTTGCATGTGTTTTCTGACCTCAATTACCTGAGTGGCTGATGCTTTTTCAGTGTCTGGAATGTGAAATACTGATGTGTTGGTATTTGGCCCTGAGGTCTCAGCCACCTCTGCCACAACCCCTTTCACAAATCTCTAGGTTTTTATTCCCACAGTGTATGGGTAACATGTTCCCGTGACAGCTCAGCTATAACACTGACGTTTCCTGACTGTGGTAACACATCTAAGGGGATGTGGGCTGAAACCACCAATTTAAGTCACGCAAGCCACAGAGTTTTCGGAAGGGAGACACCTTTGCTATTACTCACTTGAACTGGTATTGAACTACGTTACCCAGAGGTTGAAAGGCTGCTACTGATCCCCAGAGCCCCACGAGACCCTATGTACTAGCATTTATTTGTATAACAGCTAGTTCCCTGTGTTGTTACGGTAATTTAAAGGATGGCACAGAAACTTGTGCCATCTGCGGCTATGCATCTAAGCAATGGCTGCTTTATTTCCCGGTAGTATAATGTATATTAGAAATATGAAGCTGTACTCACCACAGCCAGCTCTAGAATTAGATAAAAATACACCAGCTGGGACAGTGAGTAGTGTGAAGCAGTCATTTTACAGGGTACTACAGGTATTCTCTATCACTTTCATAGACACTTTCCTGATATTAATGTCAAATTATATTAACATGTTTTCTAAGCCTGGCTGTATTTCTGACTTTCAGTCACCATCATCTTATTAGCATTCTTCAGGTGTTTTTTTCCAATTTTACTGTGATAGAGAGAGACAGGGAAGTTTTCTTCTCCTACCTTCAAGGTGCTTTTAATCTCTGTCTACAGGTAACATGTCATCCCCCTCTGGTGATCCCTGTGTGGTTTTCTCTGCAGGTGGGTCTTTATCTAGCCCTTTTTTATGCTTCCCCAACTCACAGCACACTTTTTCCACATTTATTCTTCTGGCTAATCACATTTGCTTTCTCTCCTTATCTTGCGCATATTAGACTTTCTCTAACCCAGTTTCTTTAAATTACAGATCCGCTTCAATTTTTTCTTTTTCTCTGTAAATATCCCATTTTTTTCTGCCTTTTTCTCAACCAATTTTATTAGTTTGATTCTCTTTTTTATTCTCTCTCCCCTCCTAAAGGCTTCTGTAGTTGTGACTTCCTGAAGGCAGAAGAATGTGCAGAATATACATAACACTTCTCTGTCTACTCCCATTTTTCTCAGCAATCATCACAGACTCACAGAATGTTTTGGGTTGGAAGGGACCTTCAGATGTCATCTAGTTCAACCTCACTGCAGTAAGCTTCATTGTAAGACATACAATGATTCATCCTTCTTGAAGATGAGTGAATATTGTGAATGAAGATGTGCTCAGCCACACTGGATCTCGCAGAGGGGCCAGAACCAACCCACAGCTTGGATACAATTACTGCAACCCACTCTACCTGAATACTGGATCATGATCCAAATAGTATCAGAGGCAGAAAGAAACACTTCTGTGATGATGCTATTAGTCATATGATTTAGTTTTAGGTATTCCAGGGAGCTGGGCTTAATGATCCTTATAGGTCCCATCCAACTTGAGATATTCTGATTCTGATTCCATGACTGCTTCTTGTGGTCCTCAAGGCTTCAACTCTCCATTTCTCCACACATTTCAGTGCTGTTGTGTCCAAAAGTCTTATTCTTTTCATAGTTCTTTTTTTTCTTCATTTGAATAGTTTGCAAAGTGGGAGCTTCCTTTTGAGATAAATAACCATGTCAAAATCCGTGTCACAGACTTGCAACCTAACTTGAAGGAGTAAGATGTGCTATTTAATTTCTCTTTATTATAAATAATTTCTCCAGTTTCAAGATTGAAATTTTCTGTATCCTAAGATCTTACATATGCTATTTTTAATAGACTTTAACATCTGAAACCTGAGCAACATTCTTAGGTGAGCTTTGCCCTTATTAAGGTATTGAAAAAGAACTGAGCAGAATCAAATCAAACTAAACATCCTAATAAGCTCAGGCTACACATTTAGAGAAAAGGTCCTAAAAAGCAGATCCACTTTTTAGCTATTAAACATCTGCACATTTAGTTCTGTGGATGCTCTTTCAAGTATAGGTAACTTTTTAATCCTAAGTATTTAGGGCTAGAAGGATCCCATGACAAGTTAGAGAACTCTGTTCATTTGCCCTGTATTCAGCCTTCTAATTTAAATTCCACTAAAGCAAAGTTTCAAGTAAGTTGTAGCTTTAGATACATAAAAATGGGAGAATTTTCTATCTCCCTTAATAGTGAGGGGTTGTTTTTCCTTTTTTTTTAAGTTTTTTTCTTTTTCCTTAAATAAAAGTAGATTTAAAATAGTTTGTGTATCCATATATAAATATATGCAGTACTTCAGTGAAAGTAGTATGGGAGGAAGTCATGTCACATCATTGCAGCCCAGTACAGACAGTATATGTGTCAAAGAAGTACAAATTTAAAAATCCACATAAATATGTAATACTTTCCTTGAGCAGTGATTTTTGAATGCTCATTATGTCTGACTGTATTCAAACATGGATATGGACGGTTTGTGCTCCTCTCAACCTGCAGCTAAGAGATCCACTTAACAAACTCGAAATTGCACAAAGATATGCTATTTTGTTAAATGTTCACAAAGCCAATTTCTTCATAAATTAAAATGGTTAAAGTGGCTCTACCTGTTTCGTCATTAAGATGTCACAGTGTGTTCTTCCTGGACCTAATTATCCTTTTGATAAATGATTATCTGTTCTCCCACTTCTATAATTTATAGACTTTGTTATATATAAAAGAACAGGTCTGATTTTCAACTGCATCAAGCTATACTTAACCCCCTCACCTCCTTGAAATGTAATGGAAACATTAAAGAGAAAAAGACCAACTAAGAATGACCCTGGGGCTTGCAGATGATTATAGAGGTGAAGATTTTACACCAGACTCGCACTGCCATACCCAGGAGTGGTTTGGATGCTGGTCAAAGTTCATGATTCAAAAATCTAAAGATCAGCAACATAAAAAGTGGAGAAAGTACAGCAAGATTTAGTCTGGTATAAACTTAAGCAAGAGCTGAAGAAGAGTCCTTTCAATCTCTGGTCCAGTCCAGTTAGATACTTCTTAGGCAACACAGTTTTGCTTTCTTTTTGGTTTTGACGTTTATTTGCTGGTTGGTTAGTTTGGTTTTGGGGAGTGGTGTTTTCTTTTTTGCTTGTTTTTAATATTTCACTGAGTGAAACAGTAATACTTTTGGGATGGCATTCATCTTCACCCTTTTCCATCACAAAGTAGTCAGTAATGACTCAGAGTGTAGTATCTACAGGAGACCATCACCCTTCTGGACCACTTGTTAGAGATCAAGCAAAATATTTTAGAACAGTTAAAATAGCAGTAAATGCATAAGATTAGGCAAGTACATCAAGCGTCTGAGTCACACCCTGAGACTTCACGTATTACAAACACTTTATCTGAATGAAGTCAAAATCAGATATACTTAGACAATCGAAAGGGGGCATTTACACTGGTAAACCAATATTTCTGGCTGGGATTCATCTGGCTTTAATTTGAGTGGAGGCAGTTCAGCTCCAAACTCAGACACCTATGTGTAGGGATCTACCTCTGAGCCAGATGTAAAGGAGCTGATTGTGATCAGTGAAAGCTTAGTGGTTGAACTCTGGAAGAGGGGATTTGGGTCTCCTTTCTCTGGAGTGCCCCTCTCACTACACTAAAGGACACAGAAGATGCTTTTCCAACACATTTTCATGAAAGGGCGATAGTAAACCTTGCCAGAAAAACAGAAACACTGTAGAGGAATTAAAACACTCTTGTAGAATAGAGCATTTCTTATACATTCATCGCTTTTAAAATTTGTTTTACTGAAAAGGGCCCTTTTTGAAAAAAAAAGCAAACAAAAAACAAAACAAAACAAAAAAACACCAAAAAGCAACCACAAGAACCCCCAAAACAAACAAAACACCAACCAAACAAAAACAAAGACAAACAAACAAACACCAAGTACCCCAAAATTTCCTACATGCCCTTGTTTTATTTTTTTCCATTGGTTCATTGTTTGGTTTGGGTTTTTGAGCTTTCTTTTTGCCTTGTTCTATCACAGCTTTAACTATTGTGGCAAGGGAAATACAAAAAAGATTCAATAACAGTTTCTAGCCCTTAGTCAACAATAAATTAACTTCAGTTCTACTTGGGTTCTCCTTTGGTTTTTCATATGAAAGAAATGAAGTTGGTTGCATTGATGAAAGAAAGAAGACATAACAACTTGGCAAAGGGCAGGATTTATCTCATGTTTTGCTGAGCTGAGTTGTAAATAGGATTCTTTTGCTTCCTTGCTGTAAGAAATATCCTCTAAAGAAAAGATCTTGCTAGATGCTTTTTAAAATTTTTCTTAGCAATTTCTTGTTTAATCAGCTTAAGGATTAGACAGATTTGCAGGCTGAATTAGTACAAAAAAACCACACACACAAAAAAATCAAACTCAAAGAAACCTAAATCTCTGTAGTTTATTTTGCTTATATCCAACATTACTGAAGACAGATTTTAGCCAAATATATTTTTATCTTCAATGGACTGTTTTGGCTAAAATCTGGTCCACCAAAAAACTGCATCATATGGAAAGCTTAGCTCCTAACATGTCTTTTGACAGCTGCTTATAAAGCAGAGGTCCAGAGATGTAGAAAGGATGAACAGAGAATCCTCTTAAGTTCATGACAACCTGAAAAAATTGTATGCTGAGAAGAGTTTTGAAGTCGGTGAAGTTGCCACTGAAATTCTCTGTAGATACGCTTCTTAAAAGTTACATTGATATGTTGCACAGTTATGTTGCTTGTTTGAACTAAAAATTACTGTGAAGGCTGAAACTACAGAAGGAAACAATGTAAGATCTCAATCTGTATTTCTCAAAGGGAAAATAACCTGATATGTCACTCACAATGGCAGCTGGACATTTCCTGTCAGCAGTCTCCTCCTGTGCTGTAGTAATTTCATGGCTTTCACAAAATAAAGCTTTGCCAGCATTGGGAAATCTAAATATTTTTTTTTTAAATGTAGTGAAAAAAAGACCTTGTCCAGTTTGTCCATAGTTTATGTATTGTCTGACTTTTCAGGAAGTGCTTATTAATTCTCAGCTTTTACCTTCTGTTCTGAGATGGTCATTTGTGACATTTATTTCTAAATGTGATAGTCGAGGTCAGAATCTCAAAAAGGTGAAGCATCAATGTATGATGACATCTTCTGCATTCATTAATTTAGCTCAAGGATTCTAAAACACCTTGCAAGCTACATACAAAACAGAATATTTTTCCTTCCTAGATGATCTCCAGCACAGTTCAGGTGTAAAGCCTGAAATCTTTTAAAAATGGGAGTAACACTATCCAGCAATGGAAGGATGAAAATGAAAAATAGTATTTTCACATTGCTTGAAGAATGGGAGTTGTGCCAGAATCACAGAAACTCCATGCTTAATGGCAGTGAAATGTGAGGAAGACTTTTTAATAATTTTAAAATTATTTTTAGTGATTTCTTATTAGATTAATTTCCTAATTTAATAATTTCTTAATTCTTTTATGTTTCCCTTGTCTTGTTCTTGTTTGCCCATTGACCAGTTTCATTTCATGGTCAGTACTCTGCAGAGTGCTTCTTTGACCTGCTAAGGAAGCAGCGTCACAAAGTGTAATTGGATGGGACCAAGGATGCACGTAGACAGATGGCGAGTGTTAGCTGGGGTTTAATAGCGAATATCAGGGTAAGGAAAAGAATTAGTTATGACTCGCACAGTTTCTGGTAAGCAGTACCTTGGGGATTTCTTAAGCTGGAAGCTGATTCAGTCTTTGATAGTCTTAGATAAATGTATGTCCTTGCTTTGTTTATTTAGTTTTGTTAATTCATGTTCTTTCACAACCCGCAATACCCAGTCCTAGTAAGTTCTGTCATTAAAACATGTGGAGTAAGAAATACCACTTCATTTTTTCTAGTTTTTAGTGTATTTACTGACAATTCCTTTGCATGTTCCTTGTTCCATTATTATAACTGCACTAGGTAAGTTGTTAGTTTTTTTCCTTTCTCAACCTCCCCTCATCCCCTTCCTAGAATGTCCATCTTTTCACACTGACCAGAAATGGACCATTATCCTGGCTGACTTCTGAAATGCTTTCTTTTCTCAGATGCCATAAAAAAATGAAAATGTAGAACTGTACAGAATTATATCAATAAATCAAGAAGAAGCTAAAACAACACATATCCTTCTCAGTGGGCATTAGCCATTATTCCTCTCTGGTCATTAGCATGGGAGAGCTGACTGTGCATGAATTCATACAGAAGAATTAATGAGCCAAATCTGAAAAGATAATAGCTGAGCTATTAAAGGCAAAAAAGAACCTAAAGGAAGAACAGGGAATGCTGAGGAAAGTTTAGATGACAAAATACTGCACCAGGGACTGGGGATATAGATATATATTCATATACAGTGATACAGACAATGTGGTTGTTTTCACTTCTTCTGCTCACTCAGTTTCAGAATTTCAGAGCAATTTTGTGTAAAAACCACATCAGCATCAAACCACCAGGTCTGTTGATGCCACTGAAAAAGCAGAGGATGCCCCTCAGTATCCTTCAGCAAGATTACATGACTGTCAGAAGGGTTCTGCCAGGACCTAGTTAAAAGTGAAATTTAAGGAGGTCACCATAAAAAAAACCAAACCAACAACAACAACCCAAAACCACAAAAAAACCCAAACAAAAGCAACAAAAAAATGCAAACAAAAAGACTAATAAAACAGCAAAACACCAAAACAAACACACAAAAAAGGGCCCAAAACTCCCAAGCAAACAGGATCCTAAACCTTCCAGTGCTCAAGTGAACATATTTTCTCTTTTCATCAAATGTGAATCAGATCTCTAATAAACTAATATTTTTTTTTAGTTAAAAAGAGGAAAAGAAAACAAGATAGATAAACAAGCAGACAGCCTGTTTATATGACTAACTCTCACAGTAAAATTGTACCAGTAGTAATCTGCTAGGCCAACAAACTGCTTTCTCTTTCCTGCAGTGATTTTCATGCACTGTTTTAAATGTTAAAGTCTTGCTGGTCACAAAAGCCAAACTGAAGCTGATGTGACCTTTTGAAGTTTGGCTGTACCTGCTGTGCTTTGCTTTGCTGTCTCATCGTTACTGAGGTTTTGTACCGGTACTTTCCTCTAGCTGCTCCCTTCTCTAATAGGTTCTTTAGCTAACTTAACAGCTTTGCACAGTATTTTTGCACAGTGTTGGAAACTAAGGACAGACAATCTATAGCATCTTCTCATGTCCCAGCTCTCAAGGGACACCTTGAAGAAAGATCAAATTCTTCTTTCTCTCATAGTATAGAAAAAAAATCATATAAAAAAACTTGCTTTCCTTTTTTTTCCTAGTAAAATTTTATTTTTCTGTAATTTTTGCCCTCTATGCTGGAAACAATTGTTCAAGTTCATGGTAAACTTTCCCTTCTTTCTGGATCCATTTAAGAGAGTTCATTGGCTTAGGCTTCTGTATTGTATTAGAATTATAAATCTTACCTTTTTTATAACAGAACTGTTTTTTTAAAAAGAAATAATTGTCAAAAGAAATAATGTAACATATGAAAAACCACTCTTTGACCATGTCCATTGGTCTTTTCTATTTGTCTACCCTTTGCTCCACCAGCTGTTCACACAGTAACCTTTCTCTGGTGAACTCCCTTCCCAAGCAACTCCTGAGGTGAAGAGATAGGAAGAGAGGCAAGACTTTCATTGTAGCCCTTTGCCATCAGATATACCTGGACAAGAAAGTTTGACAGCAATGCAACAACTTGAATGTGATGACTGAGATGAAAATCTGATTTTCTCTCCTGCCAATTTTGTGCTACAAATTTTAAGGAGAGATGAAATATCCACCCCATATATAAAGGTGCCACGTAGTTCCCAGAAAGCATATAGCCAGTGCAGCAATAAGGGTGTGATGTGAGAATATGAACATAACAGGCATTCGTAGTGTGCTGAGGTTGAGATGTTCAAAGTTAAAAGACAGTTTGCCTTTAGAACTAGTTTTAAGGGAAAAAACCAACTATTTCTATACAAAAACAGTGGACAAATATTCTTAGCATCTCACATAGCCTTCTGTGGTCAAAGACAAATGTTTCCAGAGGGCAATTCACTGTGTCCTAAAATAGGACCCCAGGGTGAGATAAATCAGTTTCCAGAAGAGCTGACTTTTATCTCTGACTTCAGGGACGACCTAGGTGGGGCTTTTTTGGCTGTATGCCTACCTCATTGACTTTTAAGCCCATCAACATCTAGCACCTTGTCAAATACCTTGGGGTGTAGTAGAGAAGCACAGGAGGTTGGTGGGTAGCCTACATGACTGATGAGAGAACTTTGGTTTTCTGGACAGGCAGAGGGAGAATACCTCAGAGCATCTCAAATGATTACAGGTACTTGTGTGTGTGTGCAAATTATTCAATATGTTACTAATATTGAAGACAAACATCACTCTAACTGCAGCATTAC
Source organism: Mesitornis unicolor (assembly GCF_000695765.1). Taxonomy (NCBI): domain Eukaryota; kingdom Metazoa; phylum Chordata; class Aves; order Mesitornithiformes; family Mesitornithidae; genus Mesitornis; species Mesitornis unicolor. Next base: position 18,673 of record NW_010180992.1, read on the forward strand.
AAATGAATAAAAATATAAGTATTCAGTAATACTATGTTTTATAAGATAGCAAATATGGATGCAGTATACAGCTGAGTTCAGTACTATAGTAATGGATTCATTTATTTGATGTAAAAGCAATTTTATTTCAGATTTATTTACCTTTTTGCTTATTCATATGCAAGTAGATGAGGAAATAGAGTCAATTTTACTTATATCTTTAATTATACCCACTTTACATCTTGAGAAGTGGAGAATCACTGAACACTATGCTGTGAGAGTTTGACCTAAGTATAAACCACTTATTTTTACACTTTGTAAACAGCAGTTTAATCCTCTCTGGGTGACCTCTGTCTGATTCAGTAGAAAAGCATTTAGACAGATGAGAAAATTTATGCACTTTTAAAAATTCTATCCTGAAAAGAGATTAGCACATGGTTATGCATTTTCTTGGTTCCTGGGCTATTGAAGTGTTTTTTAACTTACAGTCATTGGTGTTTATTTTTCCACATGTATTTGGATTTTACAAATAATTCTCTACCAAAAATAACTTCAGCTTTATGGCCACCATGGAAACTACCTCACATGAAAAATGGGGAAAAAAATCCTATAAGCCTGGTACAAAGAAAAGAATTAATGAATTTCAGCAGAAGAAAGAAAACACTGAAATGTCTTTACAGGACTGCAGGCTGTTTTTTAACCTGTAAAGTGGGGAATATGGATGGGGACAGGGGGCTTAAGATTGCAGAGCTTTCTAGCTTCTGTCTTTTTACTGGCCATAGAAATAGAACACATACTTAAAGAATTTTTGTAACACTTTTCACTGAACTCGCTGAACTTCTTGTTAACATGACATAAACTAAGACAACTTATAATATTAAGGTAAGATTTAGAAATAAATGTCCCCTGTTCTTTGTCTTTCCAAATGTGTCCTGCTGTGATGTGGAGTTTGCTCTGTCTCAGCTTTGTGAAACATAAGCAATGAACTGTCTTTATTCATTTACCTTTTGTCTCAAAGTTACAGCAAGTGACAGAGTCTTGTTATGTGGCCTACAGCAAAATAGTTGAGGCTATATTTTCAAGTTCTCAGCACCCTGTGTTCCACTGCAGACTTTTACACACTTTCAAAAAAATCAAAATAGTATGATCCATGAATAACTCATTGATACCTGTATGGTGGAAAATTGTCTTTCCAGGAAAAACTTTAAGAAAATTAATTGAAAATCAATTTGGAGGTTACTGAACGGTTTGAGCTGGAGAGAATGATTTGCAACAAAAATGTAGTTCTTTGTAGAGTGGTACATGTTCCCCGTGGACTCGTTAGTGTCAGCTGGAGAGATCACTAGATAGGTTATATCTCCCTTAGGCAAATTGTTTTTACTTGTTTGTGTTTTTGAAGATGGAATGTTGTACAGCGAGAGTTTCCTAACAGTGATACATAATGGAAGATATACTTCATTAAGGTCATGGCCTATCAAAAGTGAAGGTGCAAGGAATGAGCTATCTTCTCCAGGAGTTTCTGCAATTTCGTTTTGAATAAAAATCATTCTCTTATTTCAGGGTTTTGTGGAGGAAAATAAAGAAATAAAATAAATAACCATTTCAAAGGGAAATAAAAATAATTTTTACTTTCCCACTCCATTGTTGTGTGCTGATGAAAATCGTAAGTTTTGCATGCCTACAGAAAACTCGGAATTAGCTGGGCAATTTAAGTGCAGAAATCCCTGCCCACTCTCCTGTTGCTTATTGTTTTTCCCACCTGTCAATGCACAATTCTTCTCATTTGCCTTACGCTCAGATTGTACACTCAGCTGGCAGGGACCGCAGAGCTTACAGGGCATCTAGAACTGCAGGGGACTGCTCTGTGGTTGTGGATGCTATGGACTACGCTAATTGGAAAAGCACAAAATAATTTAGCAAGCTGTGAAATGTGTACAATCAAAGATACCTGTCCCAATAGCATACTACAAGAATTAATTTATGTATTCCCTTTAGTGTGTTCAGAGCTGCTCTGATAAGAGGTGCTACATAAGACCTAAGAGTTATTCATTTATTAGTCATGTTACCTCATTTTATTATACGTGGAGAGAAAACAGATAGTGAAAGCCCGATTCTCTAAGCTTAGCATGGCTCAGTTTGCACTTTAGGCAGCTTTTGCAGCTTCGCTGGGTTTATTTGTAGGTGCAAAGAAATTGTCACGTAGGAACAGATCAATGAACCAGCTGGAACAGGTCCCTGTCTCTGACAGTTGTCAGTGCAGCTGCTTCAGAAATGAGTGCAAAATTATTATAGTGAATTGGATTGTGTGGTGCAATATGTTACAAGACAATTTTATCTAACCTTAGTGTGTCACACCATACCTTAAAAATAGGATTGGATAGCTCTCGTAGTTGTATTCTGGCTGTTGAAACACCATTACTATTTGTGTTTATGACACAATCCAGCTCTGTTCTTAAATCTACAAAGCTACCCAGTGGTATTGACACACCACCTTCCTGTAGCAGCGAATTACTATGGTGACTTATCCACTTTTCAGTGAAAGACATTACTCTTTGAGCAATTTTTAAAAAAGCATATGCCTTTGAATTGAACTGCATACCTCCTCTCCTTGAATTTAATTTTGTTTACTTTCAGGAAAGGCAGAAAGAAGCATTTCAATGCGTTATGCGATAATATCTTTTATGCACATTCTTCTGCAGGAGCCTTCTGACTCTAAGATCGCCAAGTTTCTCCCACACATCCCTGCTGACACTCAGAAAATCAGCAGCAGGGAGTCCCTTTCATCCTGAGCACAACTTTCTAATTGCCCTGAACTACCGTACTGCAGAGCAGTTGACTGAAGACAAACTCATGGAAGGAATGGGTTTGCAATGCCAAACTCATTTTATCTGAGCCAGATGTGAATTTGTGTCTCCTGGGCTGTAGCTTGAGTGCACTAGCTTGGTCTTAGGAGAATCCATTGTTTTGCATCCCCATGGAATATTCTTCTCAGCCATCATTTTAATATACTCTGAATTTTCTCATGGTACTTCTTGCTGTTGACTTTTCTAAAGCTACTGCTCCAGAGATAAACAGTACCCACATGCTTTCTGAGGTCCCACGATGAACCCACTTAATTTGTCCTTTAAGTGACTTCCTATGAATTTCCTGGTAAGTGTGCTCTATGTTTCATGAAGCCTGGCACATACTCTGCCTCATGTTTCTCCTAGCCCCTGCCACTACATCTTTTATTTCACAGAATCACAGAACGTTAGGGATTGGAAGGGACCTCAAAAGATCATCTAGTCCAATCCCCCTGCCGGAGCAGGAACACCTAGATGGGGTTACACAGGAAGGCATCCAGGTGGGTTTTGAATGTCTCCAGAGAAGGAGACTCCACAACCTCTCTGGGCAGCCTGGTCCAGTGCTCTGTCACCCTCACTGAGAAGAAGTTTCTTCTCAAATTTAAGTGGAACCTCCTGTGTTCCAGCTTGTGTCCCTTACCCCTTGTCCTATCATTGTTTGTCACCGAGAAGAGCCTGGCTCCATCCTCGTGACACTCACCCTTTAAATATTTATAAACATGAATGAGGTTTGAATTTCCCCATAGTCCCTTGCAAGTGACAGGCAGAGAGGCCACTGCTGCCACAGTTCATCTATCTAAAGATGTATTACTTGAGTGTGTCATCAAGCAAAGTCACTTTAGCAGCATAACACAGCAATACATTATCAGAGGAATGGTATTTTGATGATGTATTGCTGTGGTACATCAGAAAAATGCAAAATGACAGAAAGGCTTTACATATGGTCGCCCTTATGAATGTAAACTAACAGGGCCATGTCTTCAGCCAGCTGAAATCTGGAAATCTAAGCTGGTTTTACGAAGTCATGTTTTATGGACATCTATATGCACCCATATAGAGACATTCTCTTCTGTACTCATTCCCCATCCAGTCCCATTGATGTGTTATTCTAGAGTCTAGGTTCTCCCTGTTAAAACTCAGAGACTTCTGTCTGTGGGATTATACTAATTTATTTGGCAATGCATGGTGAAGATTCAAGTGATCTAAGGGAGCAAACTGCTCTGATGACTGTGCAGCTAACACCATGGATTTCTACCTGATGGAGACCTTGATAACCAAGAGGGACATTAGTCTTTACATGCTAAAAAGGAGGAAATTATATGATCAACTCTAGATTGTCCACCTCTTTCTTCCATGTCAAGTCTGGCCTGTACTTCTGGAGGAATGGAACACCAAGGACTGGGTCTCTCTGGTGCAGAGACTTCAGGCTCCTATCATTCTTCCCCTGTGGTCTCTCCATGAATGCTCCACCTCACCCTTCTCACACTCTTCTCTCTGTCCCTCCTAGTCCTATGAGAGACACAGCACCATCCTCACCCTCAACATAGCTATATCCTATTGAAACCCCATTTCTGAAATAGCTAAGGTGGCTTTGTGCAACTGCCTGGAGCATCAGAGAACCAGACATCATCTGCAGTTCTGTGTTCAGATGGCTACATGAGAAAAGAGGGTAGAGAGATTCTTCTACCTGCAAACTAAGTCTTTGGGCTTATGCTAGTTTCATTCACACTTGATGGAAAAGCAGAGCAAAGTAAAGAAGAACAGCTAATTTTCAAAGCTGGTTTTTAATATACAGTTTTTTTCAAAGTTTTTTTCTTTTCAGTAAAGGAGTCTGGAGGTTGGCTGTAGGAGAAATTCTTCTACTGCTAGATAGGAGGTCTCTATTTTCTACAGGTAGTTTTGGCACTCAGACTGCCACACTGAGCCCCTTTCTTAGCACAAAATAACACTTCATGTGAAACAGGAGGCATGAATCATTGCATTATAAAAATAGTCTCTTCACCAAAAGCTCCATGCTAAGTAGGTTTCCTTGCAGTCAGATTGTAAAGTATGAGGAAAAGGCACTCTGACTCACAGAGTGGAACCAAAATCAGCCCTATTTTTCTACTAATATTTGAAAGACATTGTCTGACTGTTCCCTACTGCTTTCCTGCAATGTATCAGAAATAATATCACTGTCACTTTGCCCTTACAATGCCTGTTTTGAGGTACCCTTACACGGTGTTAATCCAACACATTGCCACTGAAGTCAATGGAAGTACACAGAAGTGAAATGAAAGGGAGGTAAGAACTAGACCTACTATTTGTTCACTCCACGTAATTTTAGACAGGCTCCCATGATTCAGAATATTCTGCCTCATTTATGCATAGACATTTTTTCAAAGCTTATTACAGGATAACTGTTGAATCTCTTTAACCAGCTTCCATGGTATCAGGAGGTACACTTTGATGTACTTCTTTGATGTTCAAAAAGAAGAGCGTTACCATTTTATCAGACACCATGATTGGGTTTCAACAAGCTTTGTATTCATGCAAAATCCCTCAGCTGATATCCTTGCAATTTTGCACCTTTCCTACACATGTTAAAAAAATAGTTACTTTTGCAGTGCTTACACAAACAGGTGTGAAGGTTAACAGCATACATAAAAATACAACAACAAGCAGTCTGCTGTTCTCAGTGCTCTGTCTCTCTCTTCACATTTGTGCAAATACCTGCACATCTTCTTCCAACGCCTGTTAAATCAGCTCCTCTGCTGACGTAAATTGGTCTTACTCTATTGACTTCAATGGGCCTGTGCCAATATACACTGGCAGAGAGTCCTCCATCATGCCTATGTCTATAATTAATTCCAACTATTGCTTTTTCACTCTCATATATTACTTTTTCAGAGTTTAAGGTCAACAGAACACTCTCTTTTTAATACATTACACATAATAATAAATAAGCCAATGAGATAATAGTACTTCGAAAACACTGAGAACATATTATATTAAACTAGTGGATTATGAAGATGTTTGAATTCATCATTTGAGATGCTAGCAAAACAAGTTCAAAAGATGAGTACATTTTATGCAGTTTAAGTATTCTGCTATCATGAATCACCAAGTTTAAATATTACAGCTCAGAACCCTTTTTAGACTGTTCCCAAGAAAAAATAATCATTTTTTAAACTGCACTTTTTCATTTCTTATGGAATGGATTATCCCTGAAAAAGATCTCTCCATTCTAATTATGGATATCCATCTAAAAGCAAATAGCATCAGAAAAATGCTAGTTATGTGTTAACAAGTTCCTCATAGAAGGTTACGCTGTTTATCTAGCGTATATTCTCCTTTCTATTGGCAGAGAAAAATCAATCTGTAACAAATTGTGGCTGATAAGTTTTTGAGCAGCATCACCACTAACATTTGCCTGGGAAAGGTTTTTGTGCCAGGACACCAAGCCGAGTTTGAGTGGATAAACTACTGTACCTTGAGAATAAGAATACTCTGGATGGTCCACTCCCCTCCCACCCTGGGCATGCACTGAATGTCATTGGTGGAGGAGGGCCAGTGGTCTTGCCATACCAAAGTTCACAATTGTCTTCTTAAAAAGGAAGAACAAATGTGTGGGAACATGTCTCCAGCTGCGTTATCCAGCAAGCACAAATATTTGCCCCCCTCGAAGCTCTCCTCTGATACTGCAAACTTCAGAGCACCTCAGAAACACTGGGCAGGAGCAACCAGCGACATTAGTCAGACTTCAAATTTGCTTTTCCTTCCCAAAATGCCATTAGTGACCATCATAATTCAAGCAAGTACATCTGTATTTTTGATTTATTTATACTTAACATAATATTGCATTACCTGTCAAGGGGGCAACATAATACTTCATTGTAAATGGATCGGCAAGAAAAATGTTTTTACAATGTCATGAATTGTTGATGGCTTCCTCTGCCAAAGCTGACATCTGGAAGTTTAATATAGCAGTATGCTACCAACAGCGTTTGCACTCCATAATGGCCTTTTTTCAGTTTGAGAACCAGTAGGCCATATTAAGATTAGCTACATCGTGGAGCCCAAGGGAAAAAATTCTCATTTGAAGAGAAAGCAATGAATTTAAGTTGGCTGTTGTTGCCTGTACAAAGATTTCTGATACTCTGTTTTACTTTTAAAATGTGTGGATGGTGTCATTTCGATCACTGGAAGTGGCAGTAAGATGGAGGAAGATACTTGGCCAAACATACATACATGAGGTAAATAAATCAGTATGCAATAGCACATAGCACACTGGAGTGGAGAGGTTGCATATATTGACTAAATGTGTACATTTTCAGGTAAGCAAAAGACTGGTAGTCCTTCCTGCCCATATGAGGAGATACATTATAAAGAGAATCAAAGCAGAATGACCAGATTTCATCAGCTTTTACTGAGGAAAATCAGTTTCTAAAAGCAATGTATTGAAATGGCTGACAGCATTCAGCCATCTGTCCAGGCCTTAGCCATGTCTAAAATCCACCTGATTAAACACACCTGCCTAAAGCAGAGATATCGGTACTTGAGTCACTCCTGGTTTCCTTTACAATCAAAGGAGATCAAGTCAGCTTGGTTACTGGGTGCAATTCTCCTCATCTTAAGGAGCAGTAGAAAGGTTCTCCACTTGACAGGGTAGAGTTATTACAGTAATTTCTACATACAAGAACCATCTACAGAGACTACAAAAAGTGTTCAGAGTTAAAGAGTTTTCACACAGTTCAACACAGAATTGAACTCCCATCTTTCTGAAGTCTAATTCAGAGCCCATCAACAAGGCTTGCTCACCAGACAGCTCAGGGGAGGGAAGATTCATCTGCTTGCTGAAGGGTTGGATACTGAACACAGCAGAATGAAATATCCTGGCTGAGCAAATAGGTACTCTGGTGTTTTCAATGGCTTCCAAATATTTCTGTGTATCCACTGGAATTTAACTTTTAAGAAAACAAGGCAAAAGAAATATCCTGTCTTTGTGTCATTTTTCTCTTTCTTCTGAAGCACGTTTAAAATGGAAAAAGATTTCTGACAGCAGCTATACATTCATCCTAGTTTGTCTTAAAAGATCACTTCTTCTCTGAACCAGGAGAATTAAACGCATAAACCCTTTCATACCAAGTTATGCTGAAGATTAAAGAAATAACTATCTTTCATAATTCACATATAGCAGAGGTGAAAAATAATCTGTTATTATCTAGAGCAAAGAAAGTAATTTATATCCAGACATGAATACTTAATCATTAGACCAAGTGATGTTGCCCATATTAACACAGACAAAATAAATCAGCCTTCAAATCTAATGCAGCCCTTAAAATAAAAGGAAGATAAATCAACTGTGTGTCACTGTAAAAAAAGACCTTTTGCAGAATGAGTATGCAGTGATTATCCCCCCAAAAAAGCACAGGAACAAAATCAGAGGGGAGGATCAGTTTGATTATCACAAGACAAATTCATTATGCAAGTTTTCCTGATATCTGCTGGTCTCCCAGAACAACATGATAGGTGGTCACATTTCTTTGTCTGGGGAGGAGAGGGACTTGGTTTTGTTTCGGTTCTTTTTTTCTCAAAATAAAATGTCCTGAAGCTAATGTGAAAACACTTTATTTTCTGAGGTCTCAAAGTCCTGCTCAGTGCTGTTGTTCATGGTGTTGCTCACCAGCATCAATCCAAGTAAAGGGTTTCTGGTGGTCTTAAAGCCAAAATGAGATACAAGATGACTTATTATGAAACACATCTGCAAATGTGCAGGCTCTGTCAAGAAATAGAACTGTTTAGGAAGGGATTATGAACGAGAAAATTATTAGTCAAATATTAGACATGCTAGCCACCTCATTCACCAGCAGACAGCCTGGGTGAAGTGATAGATTGAGCAGCCACACAGGAGATTAAGATGAATGTGCTTGGGTTTTTGGTTTGGTTTCCTTTTTAAAAAAATCCATGTTCATAGCATTCCCCATTACCAGATGGGGGGATCAGGAATCTACCGGAAAAGACATTTGATGGAATTATCCCGCTTTGCCCTAGCTGTAAGTCATACAGCAG
>NW_010180992.1:27576-100471 GCF_000695765.1 Mesitornis unicolor
TGGAAACATTATTCTTGAAATGCTTGTTTAACCAAATGAAATCATATCTCGGTAACTGCAGCTCATGCTCCCAAGTAGTCAGAATAATTATTGCATATTCTTTTTGTATTTGTTCTTAAGTTTGGACTTTGGGCTGCCAGGGACAGATTGCAAGCTTCCCAGATACCTCTTCCAGATACAGACTGTGAGCCTCCATGCATGCCTTAGTCATTTAAATATACAGAGTCTGTTACAGCCTGTGGACAAATACAATATGTTTTGGTTTTTTTTCCTTTCTGTTCTTTGTCAGGCATATTCTGATCTGACCGGAGAGTATAACTTAAGTGATCAGTGAACTTAAGTCTTCTTAATTTCAATCACATCAAATGCCTAGAATTTTCAGCAACCAGATCCAGCTATACTGGTAGAATATTTGTCTCCAGATGATGATGCTACACAGGCAGCTACACACACAACAGAGGACTGTGTGAAGGGCTGATTAACTGCATGTTCTGTCTCATCTTGTTAAAAAAAAGAAATGCATAAAGTTAAACTTACTGGAAGGAGATGGTCTGATCTCTAGAAAGTGAATAAGAGATACCACATTTATAGCTGTACTGTAACTCATGTAGAGAAGTAACAATAACAGTTCAGAGCTTCCCTCATATTATGTTAATATTCCTTAATCATGATGAAGCGGGATGAAAGGCAATGGGAAATACTTGATGTATATCTACTCACTTCTCTGCTGAGGGCCACAGAAAAGACACTGCTAAATTTGTACCTGCCTTTGTAGAACCTTTTTATCTGTGTTTGTAAAGCACCTGCAACAGCGATTCCTTGTCTGTGCACTTGATAAACAAGAGCCTGAGAGTATGAGATAATGCTGTGCAACTAGAGGCAGCCCAGTGAGGGAGGCATGAGACTGGACATGAGGAAACAATTCCTTTAACTAAACACCATTTATTTAAATAATGTGGTGCAGTGGGAAGGAAAGTCTGTAGATTTAATAAAAAAGAGAGAAGTGAAGATGAAGTCTACAAAATATCCTTATTTTATTTAAGAAGCTGTAAACTTTAAAGTCAAATATTTCAAGTGAAATTATCTTTTGAGAACAAATTGCCAAAAGATTAGGAATATCCTTAGAAAAAATTATTTTTTCTAATAAAACCTTTAGCTTTTTATTAGATAAATACTGCCATATGGATAAAATCCAATATTATGTGTATAAATGCATGTGTAAGAATATGAAATCATTAGCAATTGTTACCACATTATCTATTTAATGCATATGCTGCAGAAAAATAATGCTTTTGCAGTATTTTGATAATGTACAATAAAAGAATAGGTTCACAGAGCACAGTGCAGCAGAGTTTTACTAATGTAATTTCTGAATTTAAACATTTTTGTCATAGTAAATAAAGCAAATACAGCCCACTGCAAGCTTACAAAAATCAGAAATGGGAAGTTACTGCATGAAGGTTATTTTTGCTTACAGCATCCAACCTATGCTTGCAATGCCTTCCTTGCATGCAAGGAAGAAAAAGAAAAGCCATTTAAAAAGAGGAAAGAAACATTAAAGAAAAGTAGAGAGTCAAAGAAGAGTTCATACTACAAATAATTTCACCGTTAAGCCTCAAAATATTTGGGCCTTAAGTGTGATTTTATGACATGCAAAGGTTCATCATCATGAGACCAGGGGGACAGTTTGAAGGCATTCTGCTGCTGAAAGAGAAATCTGTTATGCTTTAATATCACAGAGTTTGTTCTTAGTTATTTTTCAAGACATTAGTTAGAAACACTCCTATTAGTCTTTGGGGAATTTTGCTAGAGTAGAGCCAAAGACTTGCTTAAAGGAATTTGCTAACTTCAGAAGAGCTCAGCAGATAACAAGGACTCAGGAGTTAGACCTTTGCCCTGTAAGAAACTGAAGAACATTTGGGATCAACTTGCATGCTTAGCAAAACTGTGCCTGGGACACTCCTTCATTGGGACACAAAAGAAGAGTGTGTTCTTTGTTCATCTACATATTAATGTTTTGTATTCCCTTAAACTGTATGCTTCAACTTTGTTGAAAAAAATATATATTTATAATATTTATTATAATGCAACATTTATATATAAACAACGTCCTCAGAGTATTCCTCTACTATCCTTCACCCTCTACATCTCTGCTTCAAAAATGCATTTATTATCACTGCAAGCATAAGGCATTACTTCTAGATCTAAAGAGAAATTACTTTTCAGCTGTCAAAAAAAAAGTGAGCACTAAACCTTGTTATGCCTTTGAAAAGAAACTCTGCAATTAAATTAACACATAAGAATGGAATGGAATGGAATGGAATGGAATGGAATAGAATAGAGTAGAGTAGAATAGAATAGAATAGAATAGAATAGAATAGAATAGAATAGAATAGAATAGAATAGAATAGAATAGAACAGAACAGAACAGAACAGAACTATTTCATTTGGAAGGGACCTACTATGATCATCTGGTCCAACTGTCTGAACAATTCAGGACATCATCATGACCAAGTTAAAGCATGTTATTAAGGGCATTTTCCAAATGCCTCTTAAACACTGACAGGCTTAGGGCATCAATCACCTCTCCAGGAAGCCTGTTCCAGTGTTTGAAGAGGCTTTAAAATTGAGTATTCCATTTACTTAATCTGTATCATTTAACTTTGCTTAAAACTGAAGAAACTATGAAAACCTACAAGGGAAAAAGGAAACTGTGCCATAAAACCATTTTTTAAAGATCCCGTGAGATGCATATACCACTTGTATACCATGACAAAACACAATTTCTCCCAGATACAGAGAATCACTCTGTTGTCACAATTTTAGAGACTCAAGAATAACCTTGAAAATAAGAAATAGTCTCTCCACATGATCCCCTCAGATATATTTGTTCAACAACGAACATATTTTCAGTCAAAAAGCTTTCTTCCTTGATTGGGCAGTGGAAGAGATGTAAAGGGAACAGGCAGAGCCGTCTGAGGAAAGCTGCTGTGCTGTGAGCCTCCCTGATGCAGACCCAGGCTGGTACAAGCCCTGCCCTGCCCACTACTAAAGTCTTACACACCAGCGCAACCTCAAATGCTCTGAATTCCAAGAGCATTGCAAAGCCTAAGTTAGACTGCAGAGTGTTCTTTTTTAATTGTTTTTAGTGGTTTTGTAACAAAGTTTAGGGAAGTCCCTGCAGAATCTCAAAATACAGGAGGCATTAAAGTGGAATAAAATAATTATTTTCATCCACTCCGAGCTCAAGAGAGAAATAAAGCTACTGAGTATCTCCCATCAGGGATAACTTGTTCATTTAATACCCCTGGCAAGCTCACTGTCCTGGTCGCCATGTCTCCAGGAATATGTCCAGAAGAAAAATGGTCTTCTTGTGTGTGCATCCTGTGAAACCAAATGTCCCAGAGAAACCTTGGATCAGTACATTTTTCAGGTAAAACTGCACTCATTCTTACTAGCTAAGAAAATCTGACTGTCTGCAAGCCTGCTAGGGGCTATGCTGCAGTTCTTGCCAGGGATCATACTGACTTCCCACAGTTTGCTTGGAGAGCAGATGAAATCTCTGTCACAAGCCACAACACCTGCCATAGCTTCCTCTAAAAAAAAAGAAATCTGACCCTTGTATCTCACCTTTTTTTTCTCTCTTTTGTGTCATACATCAGGGGATGACATCAGTGATTCAGATTATTCTACTGTTTCACTAGAACTTGCCAAAAATCTGACTTTTGGCATACGTTTTCTACAAAGGAGTAACAATCAGTGGTGTCAGTGAAATAACCAGGCTGGAGTCTCAGGCCCATGGCATTGCACATTAATAATGGTAGGGTGCAGCTAGGAGGTGGTAAATAGGCAGGAAAGGCTTTAGTAAGTGAATGATAAAGAGTGAATGGATATCAGATCTCATGTAGACACAGAAGGAGAACTTCTGTTAGTTACAGAGTGCAGAGGGAAAAGAGAAAGAAGAAAAAATAATTAACTTTTCAAAACGGTCATTTCCTATCTTTTTACTGTCCATTTGTCCGCTCACCACACATGGCATGCTGGTGTAGTATAAAAGCAGGAATCTTAAATTGATAGAGCAAGAAAGTATTTTCATCTCTATCCACCATGACAAATTAACAGGCTTATAAACAACTAAAAAAAAAAAGAAAATGTAAGCTTAACTATAGAAGGTCTTCTCTGTCTGTACAGTACAGACACCAGATTCTGATTAACTGTGATACAGAACTAATCTTTTCAATTAATGCAAATGAGCTGCACTTTTATGTAGACTATTACCAGAGGGCATTCAATGATATTTTTATTCACCACATTTGACCTTAAAAATGTTTTGTAGTCATCAAGGATACAATTTTTCACACAGTGGGGATGTAGGAACAGCTAATTAAGTGGTGTTTAATGACATTTGTTCCTTAAAGGAAGGCTGATTAAATGTAGCATGTAATTTTTTACCAAATCAAGCAATTCAGCCAATTTCCAAATGTGCTTAATAAGCTAGGCCTTAATAATTACACATCTTATGTAGATGCACCACAGTCACAATGGTTTCTGGGCTGATAAATTTAATGTTACTTATTTGTGAGCCATAGTTGGTTAGAATGCAGAATTCTGATTTCTTGTTCCAACTTCATTCCTTTTTGAGAATAAAACAAATTTCATTTGGTTTAGAGTGGAATATGCTCTGTAATAACTTGTGAACAGTCACTGCAACGAAACTTTGAAAGCATTTAACAAATGCATAGTTTTTTGAGAGCGTACTTTGGCATTTTTAAACCTTTCTTTGCAAAAAACCCCTACAGTTTCCCTTGGATTTGAGCCATGTCTAGCATGGCACCCTGTTTTTGGAAATCAGCCTGTTTCTTTATCAAACACAGCTTATAAGGTCTAAGAGAAGCTCAAGGTAACTGAGGGGAGTGATCTCATATACTAGGAAAGCTGGAAGAGATGGAACAGGTAGCTTCTTTTTCACTGAATATCAAACAAATTATTTTCACCATGTTTAGGGGAGTTGAATAACTGCATTTTACAAGGAACTGCTGATTCTTGTTGTTTACTGTATTACACATACTAGGACGTATTTTCTTCTAATGCCTTATGGCTGTGTGCTTCTTAGACCAGGTCTGCAACCATGCCACTGCACTCAGATATCCTGCCTGTTTCTCCAGAAGGACAGAGGTCTCCTGCAGGTTTTGTATCACATTCGCTAGACCTATGAAGGTGTCATGTGTACATTAGGATTCTCAAACACCACCAACATTTCTGTGCAGACAGTAGAGTTAAAACCTACAAGGTTCTTACAGGGTGACATGAGTCATCTTGCATTGGTGCAGCCAAAACTCAAGTACAGTGTGCAGTTTTGGGTGCCTACATGTAAGAAGGACATCAGACTATTAGAGTGTGTCCAAAGGAGGGTGACCAAGACGGCGAAAAGTCTAAAGGACAAGAATTAGGAGGAGCGGATGAGGTCACCTGGTTTATTCAGGTTGGAGAAGAGACATTAGGAAAACGTTCTACACTGAGAGAGTGGTCAGTCCCTGGTATAGGCTTCCCAGAGCAGTGGTCAATAGCAGCAAGCCCGTTAGAGTTCAAGTAGCATTCGGAAGATGCTCATATTCATATGGTTTTGTTTTAGGTAGTCCTGCAAAAAGCAGGGATTTGGACTCAATGATCCTTACGTGTCCCTTCCAACTGGAGATATTCCGTGTTTCTATAATTCAACACACACTATCCCCTAACATAATACTCAGGATTCCAAGAGCTATGAATCAATTGTATAGCACCGAGTCTCCAATTTTTCAAATGAAAAGTATTTTAAATTCTTCTACAGCTCGATAGTTGCAAATCAGGGATAATGATACATAAATAAAATACTTAGCATGTTCATAATCAAAATGTCATTGCTTTACAAAAATGTTATTTTTATTGTTACAATTACAAGCACTCTAATTATACTCTAACAGCCATCAGGGGTCATCCAGTTTCATCCACCAGCCAGCAGTAACACTTCTGCCAACTGCAGGAATCTATATGCATGTGTGCTTTGAAAAATAATGATAGTTTTCACCTGCTTTCAAGACTGTCTCTAAATTATTATGGGTCTCCAGTGGTATAAGGAGCTCCAGTGGAGTGGTCCAGATTCAGGGGAAGCATAACAGGAACATGGCTATATTGCAAACATAGCTTTAGCTCTCATTTTAGCTCTCTTGTAGTGAGGGTGAATGTATATTAAGTAGTGTAATCCTGTAATGATAAACTGTTGAGGTGTAAATAATATTCACCAAAAATTTATTTACATGATGACCTTTTTGAGTGGCTAAGGCATCCCTGGCCTTCCCTAGTCATTGGGAATTATGGTTTGTATTAGTGGTTCATGTGACTGGTGAGAGTCAATAGCCGTGATAGAATAAAATTCCCATCGGTGTGTTGCAATTCTGCTACTGTGTTATCACACCCTGATGTCTTGCACTTCTTTCTGTATGCATCACAGTCTATATATGCATGGTGATATAAAAAGAAGCATTTTCTATTAGAAGTTTCAGTCTTTATTCAAGAAAAAATGCTTAAACCAAACAATTAAGGACCATGCTTTAAGATCTCTGTTATGAGAGGTATCAAAAAACAATCATTAATTACAGGTAATATTTGCACTTCAATTATTTTCAGGACAATGAAACCCATCTTGCACCACAGATTCTTAGCAGACAGTTAAAGATGGTGTAAATTGAGTCTAGTGTCAGTATTTTCTGACTTAACTGCCTAATGCCATTCCCAGAGGTGTTCTTTTTTTTACTTTTCTTATTCAGTATTCTGAATTTAAATCAATCCAGCACTAACTTTCTTTCTCTTGAGATATTCAGATTTTCAGCCTCATTTTTTCCTGAGAGCGCCTTCTCACCAATCTTTTTCTGAAATGTCAAGGACAGAGGACCCACAATCTGTAAAAATCGTCAATGACTTGAACTCACTTCTCCTTCATCATACCGTGAAGCCTTCAGTTTGCTATGCACTGACAGTCTTTCACAGTTTGAAATAAATAACCAGGCAACTATTCTATTTTAATAAGAGATTTGGTGGGACTAGGCTCATTTTGGTTAATGAACTGGCTGACACTAAAGGCTAAGGTACCAGTTCATCAGCAGAAGTGGCCAGTCAATATCATGCTCAGCATTTCTGAGGACTCATACATCAATGACCATTGACTGCCAACAGACGATAACAAGGATCTGTTCGATAGACATGCTGAGACTGGATCTTCACAACTCTGCCTTACGAGCAACAAAAGAACAAATCCAAAATGTCCATACTATTGTCAGGTGTCAATTCCAGCCATCCTAGTTCATGTCTCTTATTCCTGAGAGCAAACTCACACGCCACACTTTCATCCTTGCAGATAAATGACTTTGTATTTGATATGATTGCCTAAGGAATGGTTAAGGGAGAGGAGTTTGGCCACTGAGCACTGTTATATTTGCCATGATGTCTCTTTTTCTCCTTTTCATGCTCAATTTCGGAAAACATTTTAAAATATTTTCTTTAAAAATGGAAACACTTCCTTATGCTTTCATCCGCTCTCAACTTTGCAAACTGACATATTTTTGTCTTTCTGTGTCTCAGTTGGGTACAGAGCATGCTGGCTACTCAATTGCAATTTAAAGGAAATATTACTCTCCACAATGTATTTTCCTCAAGATCTATCCAGTCTCCTCTCAAAATATTTCAAGCAATAACTTTTCTATAACATTTCTTCTAAGATCATTCCACAGCACAATAGGTCTCATGGCTGGTAACTAAGCCCTAATATTCAAACTAGACGCACCCAGAACGATTTGTAAAAACTTTTCTCATGAACTCTTCATATGAAGTGCTAAGATACTTCTAACAGTTGAGTTCCTACTGGAGTATTCTGAAATTCACTATATTACTTACTACTTTGCTTTTTATTTACTGTTAGTTTACCAGGGGCTTTTTGTTTGGTTTGGTTTGGTTTTTGTTGCTTTTGTTTTTTTCCTGTGTTACCTTTGCTTGCTTTACTTTATCAATGCAATGAACATAGATAAATCAAAACTACCAGCCTTATAAAATTCACTTGGCACATTGCTTTAAGATTTGAGTAATTTTGACTTGCAATAAAGTCATGGGTTTAGCATTCTTTAAACCTGGCAATGTCTTTGTCGTCTCACACTGAGTAACGTATATGAGATTCAGTTCCTAATCTGTAAAATGGGTGTAATCTGTAAGATGAGAGGAAGATACGTCTATTTTAGCCTATTTATGCTGTGAGCTCTCCGGGGAAGGGTTGAAAAGCAGACAAGAAACAATCACGTGATAAGAAATAGTCAAAAGTTGAAAAATAATCACAATAAGGCTGGGATTAGTTCTGAATTTTATATTCTTTGACAAGACATGCACATTGCTTCTAGTAGAAGAATTGCTAGTTTATTGAATTCAGAGAGAAAAAAATATTTCTTAATATTCTACCTTTGTTTTGACTTTGTTGCAGTTGTTTGTGACAGCTTTCTTAGTTTTATTGTCTTAAAGTACAATGAACGCTATCAAAACATTTCAAAAATTTGTCAGAAAGGTTCTAAGCATACCCAGTTTTTAAGCAACTGATTTCTGTCTTTATATAGTGGTCTCCATGAAACATTAGCACCTGCCAGTAGTAATTGAAGCCTTGGATCCCATATCAGCATTTTCCACAAAATTTAGAGCAGAAGTAGCTATTTTCAGTATAAAAATAAGCACTCCTATGTCTGAAAGCCCAGAGATCACTATTTAAGCCAGAGAAAGTACTTAGTTGATTTACTTCCTTTGTTCATAACGATATGAAAAAACTATGTAGTAAAGTCCTGCAGTTAAATAGGTTTGAGAATTTTTTCATAAAAACAGTTTGATTCAACAGAAAGCAAATGTAGCACTAGATTAGCTTAGAAATAATGAAAAATATAGTCAAAATATTAGCCTACAATAAGTTAAACTTTAACAAACAAACAACAAGTTGATTTGCATAGTGGAGTTCAAATTTTCACAAGTTGAGTAATGCAGTTTCAAATCAGCTGAATTTTTTCTTCTTTTGTATTCCAACTCATTCAATGAACCAACAATGCAATTATTTATACAACTTTACTGTTAACAATGGAGATCGTGGAATTCTCAAAGTCCAGGTATCACCAATCTTTCTTTTTCATCCATTTGTAATGAAAGCGCATTAAGTGGCAGAGGTTACAACCTCATCCTACCTGAATAGCAAATGTTCAGTGTGATTTTTTCTTACACACTCTCCTCAAAATGTGCTTCTCATATGAAGAGTAGGACTCAGGGGATTAAATACACACACCAGCATTTGAGCTAGATAATGGGATAGTTAGCTAACACAGGCAATAAAATCCAAGATGCACAAACCTGAACTGAGAAAGCTTTCTGAATCGCATTTCTGACTGTATCTCAGGCTTAAAGTATATGATTTCCACATGCAAGTAATGGAGCTCACATTATTCCCTTCAAATACACCAGTACTCAGATTCCCTTTCTGGTATTTTTTTGTGGACCTTACCTAGCAAAGGAGACTCCTTGCCATACAGAAAGCTTCAACAAATTAGAACCTTGCCCTTTATGTTTTCCTTTCCCTCAGATTTCAGACGTTTTCATTGATAAGAAAGTTTTCGCATAGGCAGAGATGTAACATCCGTGGGACCAGCTGAGGTCTGGAACTGCCTCAGCAGGTTCTTTTGTTCAACAGGTGGCAAGGAGGATAACTTGACTTAATGATGCTGTTTCAGCACTAACTTTTTTGGCAGTTGTCGTAAACATTTTCAAGATAGGAAACAGGTGTTCCAACATGCTTCGCTGGGCAGAATGAAAAACAATTCCCTCCCTGGTGTCACTGTACATGATGTATTCAATGATTGCTACTTTCCAATCAAGAATACGTTCACTCATGTAGTGGAGTGTAATCCATCTGATTTTGTAGTCTGGAATGAGTTGTTGAAATAGAAAGTCATTACTTTGGTGGGGAGGAGGGGAGTAGTGTCTGGAAATAAAGCTGGCTGAACATGTTTTTCTTAACTTTAAAACCAGATGAACATTGGAAATGTGGCTAGCATATTTGAGCATTTGTTCTTGCATAGAGGGGAAGCATATGTAAGTGGGAAGGAAGGAGAAGCTGAAAGATGAAAAGAGAGGAAAGTCCAATTAAAGGGAAAAAAAGAAGATATATGAATCAAATTCTTATCCTCTCTATGGTATTGTTCCAGAGGCAATGAAGTTCTGCTGACTGATGTCAGGTGAGAATTTAGTTGTGCGGATATAAAGTCCATTTTTAGAATCCTGTTATCATTAATGCAGCAGTCACACTTAAAAGTCTGCATTACCATTACTTGACTGGAAATACTCAATTTCCTCTTCCAAATATAGAAAAAGATTTCAACATTTTAGCTACTGTCTTGTGACAACTGTTGGCAAACGCTGCTCTCCCTTAGGGTGATCACAGTGTTCAATGTAACACCTGCATTACCTAGAAAAGCTCAAAATTGGCTTTTGAAGAAGAGAACAGAGATTGATTTTGTGATGAACAGCATTTAGCACAGTGCCAAGATGGTGGTCATAGGAAAGAGGTTTAGGAAAAGGAACTAATTATTATTTATTTACTTATTTTTGCCTAAGAAACACAGAAAATATCTTTGCTGGATATGAACTTTTATTTCCTAGAAACAGGTCTAACTTTAATACTATTATGTTCTTCTAATAAATGGGTAAAAGTGCTCATTTACATATTTTCACTCAATAATTTTACTAGGAAATCGGTAGCCCACCACTGTGGTGGGTAGTAGTATATATGCCATTGTAGTCCTGTTGTGCTATATAATATATCTTCATGTCTCTATGAAATCTACCTTTTTGTACAACAAATCTGGTATCTTAGACCGAAAAACTCTTTCTGCCTTCTGTTTTTCCATTGGTTTCTTTTATGCAGAAAAAAAGAGGCACTTATACAGGAACTATGGAGTACACCTTACAGAAGGAGAAATACTACAAATTACAGCAACAATGACCTATAAATACTCACTTAAATAGTCTTCTATTCACTTCAGAAGATATTATTAAGAAAATATTAATATTCTGAGATAAGTGATTTAAAAGGACAAGACCAGTTTCATGTATTTGCTAGTTCAGAAGAACATAGTGAATACTTTAAGGATACAGTCTTGCAGCCTGCAGTCTTGCAGGATATAAACTTGCAGCCTAGATCAAAACTGGAGACTCATAAAATTCAGTGCATGAATTCAAGAGATAACATTAATTTTCTTATCTTAATACTCTTCTTGATCATGAGGGCAAAAACCTATGTTTATTTACTATTGAAACATGACCGCTAGAATTCTGGATGTTCTCATCCTTAATCTCAGTGCATCTGGCAGTCATGAGCTCTTACAGAGTCAAAAATGACTGGAATTGCCAAGCCAGTTTTGTTGGCATTTTAGAACTGCCCCTCAGAAATGGAAAACTGACTGATGGCGAGTAAATTTGCATGAGAAGACTGGATGGGTTATCCCATGGTAGGATTATCAATTTGAGACAACTTCAATCATGAAAAGAAAACCAAATCACTACAGAACGTGTTACATAGGTTGGCTACCCTCATATCTATGATTATAGAGATTATTTAGCCAGAACCATGATTTGTCTGAGAGAGGGACACACTCCTTGTCTGGCAGTCTTTGAGTGGTTGTTTTGGTTTAACACCAGTCAGTAGCAAAACACCACACAGCCGGTTGCTCACTCCTCTGCACTAACTAAATTGTTCAGCAGTAGCTAAAACATCAGGGTGTTACCAGCACTGTTTCCATCACAAATCCAAACCACAACAACTTTCAAGCTACTATGAAGAGAATTAGCTCTATCCCAGCCAACTCCAGTACCATTCCCACCCCTTATTCTATGTGGTATATGTCACGCTCAGGTCTCACATTATCATACATCTTCGTTGACCGCCACTCCCCTTCGCATCCTTTGATATAAACACAGATATCATTCCCAAACCAAATAAATTGCAGGTGTGTGCTGGTTTTGGCTGGGATAGAGTTAATTTTCTACACAGTAGCTAGTTTGAGGTTATATTTTGAATTTGTGTTGAAGACAGTGTCGATAACACAGAGATTATTTTGTTATTGCTGAGCAGTGCTTACACAGAGTAAAGGCCTTTTCTACTTCACATCACCCCTTCACAATTTTCTCACTTTTACTCTTCCAATTCTCTACCCCAGCCCACCAAAGGAGATTGAGCGAGTAGCTATGTGCTGCTTAGTTGTTGGAGGGTATTAAACCACAAGGTGTCACACAAGAAAAAATAAAGTCAATGGGAGAAATTCTACCACTAAATCAGAATTTTCACATTAGGAAAAACTTTGGAAAGCTGAAGATTTTAATATAGCATTCAACAGGTTTGATGCTATGAATGAATCTATGGTAGCATTCAGAGTGTTCCCTTGGTGCACTCAGATACAGCATGCAGTTTCTGTTCCTCTCATTGAAGAAGTGTATTAGAAGGGGAGAAGAATCAGGAAAAGCAACAAGTATGATCAAGAGCTTTCTCAAGAGCAATGGTAGCTTAAATATTCTTCTAGTAGCCTGAAATTCTTCTGCTTGGAAGAGACAGTATGGCAGGGATCTACGAAGTCATGAGTGGCATGAAGCAAATGGACAGGGAGCAACTTTTGCTGTGTCTTCACTGTAGGAACTAGAGGCAATAAAATAGAGTGAGAGCCCAGTTCAAAAGGAACAAAGGAGGATTTTGATCTTCATGCAACAAGTTGTAGATCTGTGAAACTCCTTGAGAAAGGATCTCAATGGATGGAAGACAATTTCACTGGTTTAAAGGGAGATTGGACAAATAAAGGAATGATCCATTAGGGATTACCAAATAGGCTAAATAAAGGCACAGGATGGAAGCACCACAGTTGCTTGCTCTGCTTATACTTCTACGCATCGCTTTTCAGCTCAACTTGAAAACAAATGGAGGCTAGGACAAGGGGTGGTTGTTTTAAACTGGAAGGAGGTAGGTTTAGATTAGACATTTGGAAGAAATTCTTTACTGTCAGGGTGATGAGTCACTAGCACAGGTTGCTCAGGGAAGCTGTGGATGTCCCCTCCCTGGCAGTGTTCAAGGCCAGGTTGGATGGGGCTCTGAGCAGCCTGGGCTGGTGGGAGGTGTCCCTGCCCATGGCAGGGGTTGGACTGGATGAGCTTTAACCCTTCCAACCCAAACCATGCTATGATTCTATAATAGTTTTCTGAACCAGTACAGTCACTTTTTATGTCTTTAAAGATTTTTCCACTGACTTCAGAAGCAACAAGTCTGGTCTTTTAAAGCACAATTAATTATTTTATGCCATCCTCAGTACTTACAGAATAAAATGATTAACTACTCCTTGGTTTTAAAAGATCTTTCAGAAATATCATAAGTTTACTTCTTCCTTCCATTTTTCAGACAAGTAAACTGGTTTTAGAAGAAGAGAAATATTTACTTTTATTGTTTATGCTTTTATTGTAGAATTAGTTTGGTTAAGTGGAATACATTTTGTTACACAGATAACAGGAAAAGACTTCATATGAAAAATTTTATCAGAGTTGCATAGAACAGAGATACTCGTAATGTCATTTGCAACTGTACAATTTATTTCCCATCAGCTTGTTGGCCCATATTAATGTTTGCTTGTATCAGCATGGGACTTGTTAAATACGGCAGGAAATTTGGGAAGGTGATTCGTGCTGCAATTTATTCTTACCCCACTGCATTCTGCGGTCAGAGTGACTTTAACCTTACACGTCAGTATTTCTTGGGGAAGAAATACATCAAGATTTTGGTATTCCCCATTAAGTTAATGCAGAGGAATATAATAAGACTTGCATTGTTCCTTGCAAAATCATAAAAGCATAAATGAGATATATCAGACAGATTCCACTGTATATTCATGCAGACATCTACAGCTATTCTTGTGCATTGCTGAAAATAAACAAACGCATTGTTTACAGTATTTTTTATTGATATAAATGAGCAATTGAAACTAAATTACTGAGATAAGTTCTTTCTTCCTATTGCAGTTTGACTCACCCATATGTTCCAAAAAAGAGGTCTTTTCTACTCAGGCCAAAAATCTCACAGAGGAATAATTGATGAGATATGAATAACTTCATTTCTCTGTAAGAAAAGGGATCGTTTTTATACTCCTGCATCTTTTTGTCCTTCCTCAACTTTAATGACCTTAACACGTAGAATTAGTGTCATGAGATACAGGAAGAGTTTGAAACAATCAAAGCTTCTTTCTTCAGAAAAATACAGAAAATTAGAAGAAGAAAGCCTATAAACATATGGTGTTTAGACAGGTGCTCTGTAAAATACAGCATTCCTCAGGTGAAGTTGCTGTCGATGCTTTTAATCAAAAGACTACAAAAACAATATTGTTTGTCCTTTTCTTTTCCCTCTCCCTTGTGGTTTTAAAAAAATTATTATTTTAAGAAAAAAAATGTTCATCTTTTGTGTTTGCATGTGTGTGCTTTTCACAAAATGAAGAAAGAAAGAAGACAGGGAAAGAAGGATAAATTATCTTAGAAATAACCTATGAAGTGTAAGAGAATTATGAGGGCAATAAAGGTACGACTCCTTACTGACCAAGGAAGGGAATACAGATGACTTGGTCTTTCACTCACTGACAGTCCCCCAGAGCTCTCATCAGCTTCTCTATATCTTACTTCTGAGGTGGCTGAGCAGCAGCATGGACTTGCTGGGAGCAAAATGTGAGACATGTTGAATATAAAAGGCATGCAAGTTTTAGGTTTGGTTTGCACTTAAAAGAAGGTTCTGTATGTGTGTGTGTGTGTGTGTGTGTATACACACAGATCAGCCTTACTACAGTTTGTCATTGTCATTACTGGGCCATCAGTCATTCTCCCCTTCCTTCATTACTAAGTTACTACTGAATTCTTTCAAATTTTTGGCTCAGAGATCCTGCAGTGTGGTGCCTTGCTCTCTAAGACAGACTCTAAGATTTCACGTGTCCCTGCAATTTCACTGTACAAATGCAATTTATGGAATGCAGGTTCTGACAACAAAAATAAAACAAACCCTGAGAAACAGATGAAAAGTGAGAGTGCAATTTTTTTCCAGACTGATTCATCTGACCTTAGGTTTCTGTATGCTATGCTTATATTTGTGCTAGATGTCCAAGCTCCCATTAGACATCACAGTAGTTGATATAGCCAACAGACCCCAGACTGCAATTCAATTTATCTGAAATAAGTACCTACCACCTAGTTAGCTGAAAGATGGGTACAATTTACTAGGTATCTATTGCCTATAATGAGATTGTGCAGTTCTAGATAGCATATGCAGAATTATATACCCCAGTGCCAAAATTCAGTTGTCTTTGAAAACAGATCCAATTCCAGAGGTACAATTTAGCTGCTGAGATACAGGTGTCTAATGCTATGTGAAACATCCTTACATAACCTCCTCTGCCTTTAGGCACTGACCCTCCTATAGGTCAATATCTCTGGTGTCCATGCCCAGGTGCTGACAGGGGGCTCTGCAGAGGTGTCCTTTTTGGAAGAGGCCAGAGGCCAGGTGCTGCCCTGTGCTGTGCACAGCTGGTTCCAGTCAGCTTCAACATCCCCACCACAGGACACAGTTCAGTCCAAAACTATGCCTTCCCTCCAACCTGGATCTGATTGACCCTGGAAGCACCCTGCTCTGTTAATAGCTCCACTTTTAATACTCAGGTTCCTCAGAGACTTAAAATCCCACTTCCACCTGCAGGTGTCTCAATCCAGCCATTTTCCTGTTAAATATGCAATTTAAAAGCTGCCCTCAAAAGAAATATGCTCATCTATAATTTTCTATAGTAATTTTAATACTATCAACAAGCATAAAATGCATCAGAAGTTGGAAATGTATTTTGAAAAAAGGAAGGGGAGCTATAGTGTCCTGTGGCAAAATGACATCCTGATGCTTAAAACATTCAGATAATCTTTTTAGACTGCTGCTTCTCTGGGATAAGATTTGCTTCATTTTTGTTGTGTAACAGCTGACTTATTAGGGCTTCCTATTTAGCTTCATGTTTAACCACTCAGGTTATGCAAGTCATAAACAATCTTTCTCTCTCCATCCTTTTCTTTTCTTTTCTGTTTTCTTTTTACCTCTTTCATTTTTTCACAGTAACTGGGTTTTCGACTATCTGAAATAACTGACAAACAGAAGTCCTGTGTTGCTAATCAACTGTTTCTAAATGTATATCTTCTTTTGTTTCTTTTACTTAATTGAGAATTTACCCTCTGATGGAGCTTTCAACATTTACTCTGAATTTGATTTGCCTGCCAGAAGCAGAGAGAAGAAAATCTCATCTGATTTTAGATCGTCTCTCAATGTTTTGAGCAAGTGGAAGGGGGAGCACAGAACAGTTGATGCTGGCATGCACAGCAGTGCTGGGAGGTTACCAAGCAACGAGATGGAGATGTGTCACAGGGGTAAGGGAGATAGAGAAGATGAACAAAAGTGTGGACAAAGGATTTGAGAAGATGAAAGGAGGTGTCCCGATTGCCTGACCTCTTCCTTATTTCTTGTCCTGAGTTGCAATGGTGTCCGTAAATACAGGTTGTGTAAAGCATCTCAATTTGTTTACATGGGCCCTTGAAGGCAGAAGGGATGGAGACAGCCTGGCGTGCAACGTAATCGTCAAAGGATTATCCTGTCAGTAGTCCACTGTGTAAGCAAAAGGGAACAAAATGTGCATATCAACATAAAAGTGCATGTTTTTCACTCGGACAGAGGGAGTACAAACAAGTCCAGTTGCAATATACATGGAGTTAAAAAAATATTAGTCAGACTTGACTTCAAAAAGTTCACAGTCCATAGAATAGCTTCAACTTGGAAGTTAGATTTTCTTGGGCTTATGCATTTCTTAAAATATGTTCTTGCCCCAATTTCCCACATCTTTGTCACCATACAAATTATTTAAATGCAATCGGCCCTCTTGAAAATGAGAGACAAGGAAAAGTTGGGATATAGCATCCTTATCTGCCCACCTTAATTTTTGCATGTCAATTTATTTCTATCAACCCTTTTAATGCATATTCTATTCCTCGTTAGATTTCCAAGCTTGAATGGACTGGGATAACTGTAGATGCTTAAGGAACCACACTTGCCCTTTGGATAGTAATTTGGCAAGATAAAGTGTCAACACCTGTGTTCAGTTCCTCCTATACTCTCTGAGTCAACTCCAACAATCCCTTTATAAAGGTAAGGACCTAATCTTATGTTTCCCTGAAAGGAGAAGTTTCCTTATAGGCATCCTAAACATGTAAGAAATAGGAAACAAGTGTATTTCATGGCATTATTAAACAAGGTTAAATTCATGGGGTTTAGTCTTCTCTTCTTGGATATGAACTGTCATAATTTATAGTGTTATTTCTAAAAATTAACCTAAAAAATCTGCATACCTATTTTGTATTGCCTGGTATTGCCTTAAGATGTTTATTCTGAAAATTATAACATGCATGTAATGATAAATGCAAAATATTCTGAAAGACCTTGATGCTTATCTTGTATTCTTTTCTATCATGCTTTTTTTTCATCTTTTGTCAATATCTTTCCACAATACTGTGGGAAATTGAGAACTGATTTTTGAGCCTTTGACAACAATGATCCAGCAATTCATGTGAACAAGTCAATTTTTTTCTAGGTCATTATGAGTGCGATGTTTTTAGAGCCTGGGGTTCAGGGAAAAATAGCAATTACTTTCTCCTTGGAAAAATAAAGCTGAAAAAAAGAACTATTTGAAGATGCTGTTTTCCTCAGTAGTCCTCTCTTAGTGAAATACAAAAGTTTGAGCAAATAAATCACTCTAAATGTTGCTAAGTCAGTGTCTGAAACAGCACCGACACACAAAGAGCTGGCTTCCTTGTTATTCAGCTACCATTTCAAAGCATTTCCCCAAGGTTAGCTTGAGGGTGAGCTGCAGCAGCAAGAGACTCCATCATGTGGTGGTCTCAGCACTTTTCTGCTATATCTCAGTGGCAATTCATGTCACACATTATTCATTATCGAGCTCTGGGACTCCCAGACCTGCCAGTTAGGAGGTGTGTCACCTGCACTTACAAGCTACAGAAACATGGCCTTATCTCCTAACCCTTATAAACTCAATTTCTGTGCAACCTCTTACACCCAAGAAATTGCCATGTGATCACCCTCTGTTAAGCTTTCACAAAATTTCCTGCAGAGAAGAGCTCAAACATGCATTACTGTCCTTTTACATATCTCCCTCAGTAACTGGTAGAAATTTTACTAACACTAAAAATGTGACATCGACCAAATAAAATACATTTTTAAATGAGAAATTATCAGGTTCATTTTCTTTTGCCCTTTTTGCCATCAGCATGCCCTTCAAATTGTGAGATTCCCTATTTCAGGGATACCTATTGTAATACCTATTCATTTATCAGAATGGATGTATATACAGTGCACACATTAAAGCCATGCATATGGCCATCAAGATAACCAGTATAGAAATAAAAGTTACAGATTGTATCTGCCAGTGAAACAACCTCCTACCACCCTAATTAAAAAAATAAATAAATAAAGTTAATCCACAACTCGGTTTCCTCTGAGTAAGTCACAGGCTGATATTTGTTCTCAAACAAAATGATCATTAAGGCAATTTATGTTACTTAAGAAAACATATATATTTCTAAGTTGAAATAACAGGAAAACAAACTGATTGAGTAAAACCTGTGGGAGTGAAAGAGATTATTGTAAACTGGGAGGCCAGACTGGGCACAGAAAGGCAGATATCTGGAGAAACAGTGGATGCATCAATTATTCTCCTTGGAGCTACCTTATGAAGAGTATTTCTAGGAAAGCAGAGGCCATGAAAGCACCTCTTGTATTTTCAAGAATATGGGTACAAATTCAAATGTAGGACTGGCAGTGAGGGACTACTGTATTATATCCCAAACATTAACTTTTTAGAGAGAGGACACAGCAGGGGTTGGAGGAAACAGATGATCCCACATCTGCCTGTTGTGGAGCTATTTTTGTAGAGGTTGCAAGATTACAGCTCTGATTACTGTCAGAGATGCAGAGATCTGGCTAAGTCTTTTTAATGAAATTGTTCTCCTTAGAATATGCTACACTGTCTTAACCAAAACAACTCCATGATGAAATGTGTCAACTGAGTTTTAATCAGAATTTTTTTGTTGTTTTCAGGGTAAAATTCCCAGTGAGAGAAAACCTACTTTATAGTATTTAATATGCTGATGATTAGGTCCTCTGTGATCTTTGCAGCTAAAGGAAACCTTAGTTCTCTGTCCCAGTCCCACATTTTCCCTGTTACCAGTGAGTATTTTAACCACGGGCTAACCACATCACAGGCTTCTAGTTCCTTCCTCCCCAGAGCCTCATGCAAAGGATTTCCAAAGATGCTTTTTCCAGCCAAGGCGAAAGAGCAAAGAGCTTATCCCCAAAACACTGAACTGTTTCCCAGAAAGCTCTTACAATCTGCAAGTCAGCAAGAGAGACTGAGAAATTGTCATTTCCCCACTGCCCTGCTCCAAGTCAGCACCAGCCAGTGCTGTGCTGGACAATATTGCTCTGCTTTAGTTTTGCTAGAATAAAACAAGGATTGCATGAGGGTAAAGCAGCCATGTCTTTGAAAAGTGATAGGGGACGGTACTTCATTCTTGCTATCGGGAGTATATTCCTCCTCAAATGGAACATGCCCTGATTTTACAGTCAGTCTCCTTATTAGGCTGCAATAACTATGTAACATCAAAAGTCACAACTCTTGCCTGTATTTTGTTTCAGTAATTCAATTACAACCCATGTGGAGCAGCCACGTAACACCAGCATTGTGTATCTAGGTCACCTGAAACATAAATGGACACCATTAAAGAGTGGAGACATTTAGAAATAAACGAGGAGTGCAATTAGCCTCAGAGTATCGGCTTTGAAAAAGCAAGTTTGTCATTTGTTTACAAGTGCTGGTTTCCCATTTGCAAGTTTTTTCTGTAAGTTTGTTCTTCTGTTTTAAAAACCTGCTTTAACCCCAGTTTTAAGTGAAACTTGCTGGTGTCAGCAATTGCTGGGGGGAAGAAGGGGAATCTCATTTCAAGTAAACCAGGTCGGTTCCCTTCTTTGTCATTAAGAATAATTTCATTGCTGCAGATTTAAAAAGTTATGTAAGTTGTCTGGATCATGGAGATACTCAATTCTCACAGCAGCAAATGGCTAGAAGGTGTGCAGAGTTTCACTTACCTATACAAAATGTGAAAAAAAAACAATTCTCTTTCTGAAAACTGAGGTATTTTTTTCTCTTAGACATACTGTTTATATGAAGTTAAATCAGTTCCATCAACATGGGAGTTCATACCTTTACCTAAAATGAACTATTCCCACATTTATGTAGACAAAATAGAGACCTTTCAATTGATATAACACTGCTTTGTTTTATCCACTGAGTTTATTTGAATTATTAAGTGTGACAGAATAATTCTTTAGATAATTCATATTAAAACCACATTGAAATATTGGATAACTTAACACAAACATAAAATTCTATATTACTGTCCCCATAAGCCTGTTGTGAGTCTTGTGAGTCAGCATATCACTAGTATTTTCACTTTTATGGTCGTTAAGGGCTCATTTCTTTCATTCCCAAATTTCTGAGGGATTTTGTTGGTTGTTCTTCTTTTTCCTCAAAATTTATTACATAAGATCGCAAAGATGTGGAAAGAGAAGAATCAGTGAGACTCACAAATAATGAGTTCCCTTTGGAACTGTTGGTCCGTAGAGTTTTAAGATAACAAAACATTTACGCATTGTCTTTGAGTTCCTAAACTATCCTACTAAAAAGTATTTTCTGTTACATGGATGCAAGCAAAAGCTTTCCCAGAGAATCTAAAAAATCTTATTTTTAAATATAGTCAGTCACAAGAGATTCCAATCTTACAAAAAACATTTATATTCATCACATATAGAAAACAGATGTGAGAATTTCTGCTATTGTTATATATTTTCTTCTTTCTTTCTTTGAAAAAAGAATAACATTACTTTTGACCACAGCAATATAACAGAGTGATCAGCAAAGGAGATAAATTTCCTGAACTTAAGCAAATACAACAGGATTCCAGTGATTCAGATTTATACTTTGGCACTGATATAGACTTCCAAAACACCCCTAGCTAATTACTTTCACCTAACTGTGGCTCCATTACTTATATGACTAGGACTGCACAATATAAATCCTCTCACTTATGTGAATAAGGTTATTTGTGAATTATTCATATCGAGTGTACTAAAACAATTTTTCATTTTCCTGGAAGGAAATTTATTATCTTTTTTTTTTATTTTTTCCTTTTTCTTTTTTTAAAGGGAGGTAAGAGTGCCTCATAGTCTGATCCAGTTCCTGTTCTTTTAGCTCTTACATTAGAACAAGGTTCTCATTTTTATTGCTTAAAAATTAAGCTAAAGACCTCATTGAACCATATTTTCTTCATTACTACATCTGTCTTTTTAATATATTATGGAAGATTATGTCTAGTGTGGTTTGCAAGATGTACTCTCAAGATGCAATGTTTTCAGCAATTCCTCCAGGAGACCCTGCTGCAGTCTAATGCACTGCATTTATTCATAGCAGCATTTCCTAAATATTGACATACTGCCGTCATGCATATAACTTTATCCTAAGTTTAAAATAAGACATGGTGGAGTAACCACCTTACTTCGTTGTCCTGGTAGCACGTATATAGTGTGACAATTCATTATTCTCTTGGTCACTGAAAAGTTTAAAGAATGACTGGCAATTTTTTTTGTCCTTCAGGGTAAAGAACTTTAACACCTTCACTCTTCAGAGCAGAAACCACCTAACCTCAACCAACAGTCTTATTAACAGTTTCTAGCTTGGACTAGCCATGTACCAGAATCTTCCAGAGAAGCTTTTTAGTCCAAAACAGACATCAGTTCTTTGGCTGTTCCCCTAGATGTCCTCACAGGCTATCCAAAGTCACTCACAGACCTGTGGGTGCCCAGTAAGCTTTACTTCTTCACAAGATTATAATTACACTACTGCTACACCCTGTCCCACCAGGCATGGTTGCTAAGGCTAGCTTTTCACCAAGCCCTACACGCTCCAACCTTGCTATATAAAAAGGAAACAGCGTCAAAGACAGGATTTGATCCATTGTACATGGCAGATGATGTTAGGAAGTTGGTCTTATACCCTGAAAGACAGACACAGGAAGGTGGTTCAAACCTAACTAAATTAATCAGATATTGAATTGATGAAAAAGCAAATATAGCCAGTAGGATTTGTGAAAGAGAGATGAGGATTCATGTGCTTCATGTAGTACATTATACAACACTGTCCCAAACATTCAAATGAGCTCACATACAGCTAGCTCAGCTGTCTTTTCTGTACAATGAAGAGTAGGTATACCTGGAATACTAAAAGATGGACACTTGACCTTGTATCAAGAGGAGCTAGCACCTTGAATGAAAGGGTCAAGGTGAAAGATGGGTAAGTGGGCTGGTTTTGGCTGGGATAGAGTTAATTGTCTTCATAGAAGCTAGTATGGGGCTATGTTTTGAAATTGTGCTGAAGACAGTGTCGATAACACAGAGGTGTTTTTATTATTGCTGAGCAGTGCTTACACAGAGTCAAGGCCTTTTCTGCTTCTCACACCACCCCACCAGTGAGTACATTGGACATACACAAGAAGCTGGGAGGGGACACAGCTGGGACAGCAGACCCTAACTGACCAAAGAGATATCCCACACCATACGATGTCATACTCAACAATTAAAAGCTGGGGGCAGAAGAAGGAAGGGGAGCACATTCAGAGTGATGGCGTTTGTCTTCCCAAGTAACGGTTATGCATTATGGAGCCCTGCTCTTCCAGAGATGGCTGAACACCTGCCTGATGATGGAAAATAGCGAATTGCTTTGTTTGCGTGCGTGGCTTTTGCTTTACCTGTTGAAACGTCTTTATCTCAACCCACGAGTTTTCTCACTTTCACCCTTCACTTTCTCTCCCTCATCCCATCAGGAGAAGTGAGCAAGCATCTGTGTGGTGTTTAGCTGCCAGCTGGGTTTAAACCACAACAGTGAGAAAAAAAGCTGTATGGAAGGTGTGCTAAAGGAAAATGTTGATAAAGACATTAGGATCTTTTATTTGAAATTAGCTTGAATGAAACCTACATAATTACAAGTCTTTGAATAGGAATGCTCAAGGGGAAAAAGTGGAGGCTCCTCTGCCCCTTAAGCGGATACTCATCAACAAAAGAAGATAAATGAATCCTTCATTGCTGCTGGGATTCCCTCAGCAAGAGCAGTCTCTCATGGTATTTCTTAAGTAATAATCTGCACTTCTAGCTTTGCAGTTCGTTTCCGCTATGGTGAAGTCCTGTTCATTTTTAAGCCATAGACTGACTACTTTATTGAGAAGAAATAATGCCTACATCTCAGGATAATGACTGGAGCTGAAAATATTTTATTTGTCCAAGTAAGTATCTCGTAAGAAATTGAACCAAGTCCTTTTGAAGACCACACGGCACTAAGTTATACACTAACATCAAAGTGCACAAGAAACTTTAAGAGAAGGCATCAAGGACCTGTTTCCTACCTTATGCATTGCTATATTTGCATCAATGAAGCACTATAAATAGGTGTCACAAGGATTAACACCCCCCACCCAAACCTTCTGGTACCGTAATATACTACTAGGATATATTCATTATCCATAGTTTATTTAGCACACTCACTGTCTATAGAAACCATTACATCAGGCTGCATCTGAAGATTATCTCTTGGATATATTAAAAGCTGTTTCTGGAACTCTGCAGCACTTAACAGTTTTCTCAAAGTTAGTACAACGGATGATTCATGTTCTATCCCTTGCCTTTAAGCATGATGGACCTAATCCAATTTGGGGGTGGGAAGGAGTGAAGCAGATAGCATAATGATGCACAAACACCCAGGGTTCCTAGACATATCTAAGGATGTAACTGCCTGACCTTGGGAAATAGAAAAACAGGAGCACTGAAGTGTTATCTCATGGATAATGCTGTAAGGCTGCAACCACACTAAACTCAGGCTAGGGAATGAATTTTCCATTTTCTAAATTGCAGTGTTCCCAAATGGGCTCTTATAGATGTTCTGCAATCTTTCTTTTTTTTTTTTAAAAAAAAAAAAAGTAAAATAGATTCATAGAGCTTCAAAGGTCAATCACATTAAAACACACTGAAGCCTTTTACATTAGTGCCCTAATTGTTTTTAATCCAAAGGTTTTCACTCATATGTCAAATTCAATCTGTCTTTTTCTTCTTCTGTGTCACAGATACTTAATATTCCTTACTGACACATAATGAACCTTTTATTTTCTCTTTAGTATGTAGCATCTTTACAATTAGTCTCTTTAAACTATTAGCTCAATCTATTGTTCAGAGGTTGGATATCAAAGAGGTTTTCTTGTTTGGGGTTTAGGTTTTTTTATGTTTTCCTATTAGATCTCTGCCTTTACCAGGTATTCTTAGGAAGAAATTAGATCGGGCAGTAGCACGCAGAGGTCAGGAAGCACCACCAAACAAAAAGGGTTGGAAAAATGAAATGTCAAAATCACTGATGTGTAGAGTTTTGCCCATCTTTTTGAGAAGCTCTTTTTCTTTCTCTAACACACAGTAAGAATAACCAATGCCTGATGTGTATTTATCTGGAAAAAAAATACTTTCTTCTTAGAGTTTTGACTGTGGGCTGCCACCAGAGTGAAAACTGAAACATCCAGAGACAAAAGAGATATTCCCAAGTGTTCCAAAGAAGGAGCTCAATGCCTGCACTGGTATAGTTTTCTACCATTCTCAAGGGAAAAAGGCAGCTGTGTTAAATACTGCACTGGAAGCACCTGGACAGCTTCAGATCTGAAAACTCTTTTTTCCCTCCCAGATATTTTCTGCTGCTCAGCATTAGCTATTCTCAACCCTCCTCCTTCTTTTGCCAATCATACACATCAAAAAGATGAAAGCAGCAGGAAGACAGGATAGAGGGAAGAACGGCAGAGAGGAATGCAATGCTCTGAAAGTAATTCAGGAGGCAATTAAATTAGGATGTCTGTATTCACCAGTAATGATTACCATGGACACTTATCCTCTTAAGACCTTTTAATGTCAGTTTTGTCTTTATGTTACTTGAGTCAGGACATCTTCCAGACTAATTTTGGATTAAGCCTTCTCTGCTTTGTACTGGATCCTTAGATCTTCTTGCATTCTCCCCAGCATTCACCTGGGTTGTAAGCAGCTCGCCATGTTATTCTGTATTTGTTTTTACTGTGAAAACAGAACAGACTCCTATGCCAAAACCCTCAATTTCTGGGACAGGCAGGTTCTATTGATTAAGAGAAAACATCTTGAAAAGCATCAGGCTAGAGTGTCTTAAAACGCCACCTCAAGAGACTCAAAGAACATCTGTTACCAGCTAAGGGTTGTTTACTGAGCTATGTGGAACGAGCTGCTGGATGTGGTATGTGTGGTCTCTGTCTGTCTGCTCCCAACAGAGCTTTTCATGTCAGCTTCAGGAACAGCTTGATTGCCCCGTAAGTGGGAGTTACCACGGTGCTTTGCCTTTACTTGGCCCAGCTCCCACTGAAGTCAGTAGCAAATCTGCTCGACTGAGTGAGTTGATCACTGCCACCGATAAACAGTGGAACAATTAGCCTAAGAGAAATCCCTTCCACTCACAAATCTAATCTCTGTTCCTGTCTCTTGGACTGGACGACATAACCATGGCTCAGAGTGGAAGAGGGACCTTCCCTGTGCTGCCCAGTTCTTGCAGATAGGATAGAACAATGTTGTCCTCTGTATTGAGTTTTCTGTGAGGGGGTTTTTTGGTTGTGTCTTTGGTAATGGGGGAAGGGTTATGGACATGGCCCTTTAAGAAGCTGCCTGAAAAGCTCCCCCTTTGCCTTTGTCAGACCCACCTCTGACCAGGGCCAAGTCAATCAGCGCCCCTGCGAATTCATGGATTTAAGGGGGGGTGGGTGCAGGGCATGCCTCTCTCTCTCTCTCTCTCTCTGGCGTGGGCCCTGACCAGGTGTGGGCAGCGCGGTCCTGGCCTTGCCCAGTTGAGCTTGGCCGGCCCCAACCACAACTTAAGCTTAAGCCCTGGTGCACCTCATCCTGAAAAAAACGAGAGAGAGAGAGAGAGAGCTGGGATCTCCATGGCCATCAGAGGAGACCTGCAGCAGAGAAAGGAGTGGGGCCTGAGGAGAACAACTTTGAAGAACACCAAGGTCGGTTTGAAGGAAAGAAAAAGGGGGAGGAGGAGGATGATGCAGAACCCAGGTTTTCCCTTTGCAACCCGTGGTGAGAGCCGGGTCGGCTGGTCGTGTGTGAGGGAACTGTGACCATGGGCAGACCCAGATTGGAGTTTTGTGGACTTGGGCTGAAGCAGTTTTGTGTGTGAGGGAAACTGCAAATGTGGGCAGACCCAGATTGGAGTTTTGTGGACTTGGGCTGAAGCAGTTTTGTGTGTGAGGGAAACTGCAAATGTGGGCAGACCCATATTGGACTTCTGAGGACTTTTTCTTTTTCCCCCTATGGAAAGGAGGCCAAGTGGAAGCAGGGAGACACTGTGCTGAGGTTTTTTTCCCTACTCCTAAGAAAACACGTGATATGGTGGGAAAATCGACTGCAAACCTCCACCCCCATCCCCCTGCGCCTCAAGGCAAAGGGGGAAGGTGAAGGCGAAGAAACCAGGAACAAAAGTTGAGCCCGGGAAGAAGGGAGGGGTGGGGGGAAGGTGTTTTGATTTTAAGATCTGGTTGTATCTCCCATTGTTCTACTCTGATGTTGGTAACAAATTAAAATTGTTTTGTTTTCTTGTTTATTCCTTATGATGAGTCTGTCTTTTGCCTGTGACCTGTTTAAGTGGTGAGAAGCCCTCCCAGTCCTTATTTTGACTAGCCCTTTTTTGGGGCATCGTGGTGCTCTGTTATGCACTGGGCCTAAACCACGACACCCTCCAGCACAGATTCTTGGTGCATATTCAACATCACATTTTTCAAGACAGTGGTGACCATTTGTAGTTAATTCCCATAAAATTGAGGAAATTATTTGCCTGTTCCTTCAGAAAGTATACTTGCTGCAGTAATTTTAAGAGTTTCTCTGCTTTTCCATGCATTTACAGTGTTCTTGAGAAGGCTATGTATAGAATATTGGATGGCAGAAAAGCTGGTTATCTTGATATTGGCTGTTTGCAAGATTAACAGAAACATGACACATGATTGAAGAGTGGCAGCATTATCTGGAGCCAAGTCTTGTGCATGGAAGCAGATCCTGCCCAGGATCCGATGTTCACATCAGCTAATACACTTGACTGGCCATGCTCTTTCTTTCTCTCTCACAGCTGTCAAGGCACTAAGCCGAGAAAACTGGAGACACTCTACCTACAATGCAATGTCTCACTTTGCATATAATGTGAATTTTTATTGTCTTATTTACATAAATTCCCTGCCATCAAATCCTTCATTTCCTCACTTTTTCTTCCACCAAATTTGTAACTTCTTCTATAAGTTTCTGCTCTCCTGCAAACTTGTCATCATTTGGAAACATCAATAGCCAGTCAGGAGCATCATGGGGTCAAAAATGTATACCAGGTCTAGGCTGGGCTTGAAATGCAGGCACAAGAACAGCTAGCAGAGCCGCTCCTCCTCCCTGCTCAGCAGCAGGGATCTTGCACAGTGTAAAGAGAGAACAAGATCCTGCAAAAGCATCAGTACGCTGAGCTAGCTAATTTGCTCTCCTGTTTCGAGAAGGAGGATACGAAGGCAATACTGTTTCTACGACACTTTTCAAAATATTTCAGTATTAAATATTAGGCTTTACAGATCAGATCTAAAGTTACTAAATAGCACGTAGACAGAGAATGAAAAGGCCTTTTAAATGTCCTAGTCCATCACTTTTTCAGTACAGAATTGTTCCTTGGATTTTGTCCAGACTAGTCTTAATTGTCCCAGCACTTCCCTTCAGAGGCTGTTCTCCTGCCAAAGACATTCAGGCAGATGGTATTAGCAAATTGGGGAAAAAGGGACATTTCCTGTTTTGCGTTCCTCCAAAGATACATTGAGATGCGCTCTTGATATTTGGCCATGATATTTGATTTTTTGCTGCTAAAATTTAACATATTTTAGTAACAACATCCTCATTTCTTAGCTTTCACCTTGCACTCCCAGCAACTCCTGATCATATATTCACTTGATGACAATCAGAGAAGTGTTATTTTGAAAGTATGAAGTCTATGGGATTGTGTTACATGTGTTCCAGTATATACTGTGATGTACTATAGTCCTTTATATGTATTATATTTTAATTATATCACATGTATTATGCTATTATGAATTTATATAATTGTAAGTATGTATTATGATGTATTATATTTATTAAAGTATGCATTATAATGTGTCATGTCACAACATATTACCTGGATTTGCATATTATTTGAAATATAAGCCCAGACAGAAACCTGTAAGAAACATGTAAGACTCCCAGGGCAGGAGAAACACTACTTCCTTGTTCTAGGAAAGCCCACAGCTTCCCCAGGTAGTGCTGTTCCACTGCAACCTCAGTGAAGGGTTTTTTCCCATGTACAAACCCATTCTTCCTCAGAGTGTTTGCAGCCTGTGAACAAACTCACAACAAACTGGTTTAAAATCGTATGTTAACATTCAGTAATAGAAGCAACAAGTTGAGTGAAGACTAGGGTTTTTGACCTATAACACCTATGAGAAAGCACCTAATGGCATTTGAGCACTGAGCACAATTATGAGAATGGATTTCTATAGTCCGTGATGGTCAGACAAAAGCCATCTGTATGTGACTCAAAAGCCCCATATCTAAGGGAATTAAAGGAATTAAAAATAATACAGATTTTTCCTGTTGAGACTTTGGGCAGGATCTGTCTGCACCTAACCATGTGTATAAGATGCTCTCCATCTGTATTTAGGCAGTTACATTAGTATTCTGACCAGGTTACTTGTATTGCTTGCTGAGATAGCTGGAACTGTAGGTGTTGGAAAAGTAGATATGAATCAGGCCAGGGTCACCAGTGGCCTTACAATTTGCCTAACACAAGAAGATCAAACTTGAATGTTTGTGGTCAGGCAGCTCAAATTACAATGTCACTTCCTAGTATTATTCATTACAGTCCTTTATATTTTGATGTGTCACTTCTTTGAGATGAGAATTGTAGCATTTTTACCAGCACACTTTGCACAATGTCCACATAATTACTGTTGGAATTATCTCCTGTGACTTTTTTGGCAAATCAAACCAAGTCAAATAAAACTAGGCTAGAGAACTTTCCATTTCATTATGCATCACATTTTTTCACTGTATGCAATAAAAGTGGAGCATCGTAAATATAATGGAACATGTGGCTTTTTATGTGCATTGTGAAATTCATAAAATCCTATATTCTGAATAGAGAGATAATATTATAATTACTTGCATTTTCCCCCCGAGTGCACTGTATAGGTATTAGCCCATACAGTTTTCCTTATTTTAAAAGACTTATTTCAGTCCCTTTCTAATATTAGATATTCTGTGTTGTTTCAATTCTTTCTTTGTCTTTTGTTAGGGGATAAACTAATTTGTGAAAAAGAAATGGAAGCATTTATTTGCAAATTCATTGTATCTGATGTATTCAACATTTTTAATGCGCTTATTTTTTCCATGCCCAGCTCTAAAATCGAAGCCACAAGACCTAAGGTTTCTTTAGGGAAAAGAAAAAAGAGAAAGCCTTTTACATGAACAGCAAGCTCAAATCTTAATTACTTGTAGACATCCAGAGATAATTTCAGGCTTTCACGCTGGTGAAGAGTGGCAGTTCATGTCACCTTCCTGTAATTATATGAACAAGGGAGTGAAAACCAACAACACATGGCAAATGAAACCGATCTTGAAGAGGGCACCATTATAAAGAATCAGTGAAGTATGCACCGCTAGGCTTTGACCTTCATGCAGCAGGAGGCAATGAAACAAAATTCTTTGATTTAAGAGAGAGTTTTTAAAAGAGAATTAGATAGTTTATGAATCACAGAAGGCCAAGATTGCACCTAGCACTGCATGGGTGCAGAAGAAGATAAGAGAAGGTTTTAAGGAGCCCTCCATCTCCTTGCCTCACTCTTGGTCCTTGGATTTTGTGGGTGTGAAGGCTTGAGTAGAAATAAAGGACTAGAAACCCCAAGGAGTGTAGAAAAGGTTAACAGTCCTTTCATTTTCTGGGCTAGCTGACAGAGCAAGGTCAGTGGGGAGACAGTACAGGGGATGGGAGAGAGGAACATATCACCTTTACTTTTAATGATCTAACAGAGTATTTTCAGTTCCCACAGACTCCCTAAATTCCTAATCAACTTTAACCCAAACCTACAATATCTCCAGCGGTGTATGTTCAATACTATATTTCAAACTGTGCTGCAGCCTTCTGAGGGTCTGTGAACTACAAAAGATAGCTAAGAAAATTAAACTTGCTTTCAGTAGGATTACATTTTCAGGATAGAGTTTGGATAATTTGAAGACTGATCAATCAGGAAAGATTGCCCTAATATTTAGCAGTTCAAAAATCTGTAAACTGTCTCTTTATTTTATTCCCTACCACCTATTTGGTGCTGTGTATGTCTCCTGAGCACAATGCTAAGGTGTATTTCAGATTCTCTTGCGAATCTCTGCTGGCAGTCATCCTACAGACTACCAGTTACTCCTTCCAAGATTGTCTCACTACTTGTGAGAAATAGCAAAGCAAAGTCTGGAAGTTTCTCGCTATAAGTCAGGAGCGGAGATTTTCAAGATTGTTGCTGAAGAACTGCATAGTTTGAATGTGCATTTGTGAAAGTTGCAGACATACAGCAGACTGGCACTGAGTTGGGATCTGAGCAGAGAGTGAAGGCTGAGCTGGGCAAACTACAGCCAAGCAAGTGAATAATAGCAAAGATCATCAGCAGAAATGGTCTTCAGTATTCTTCTGATTATCCTTCAGGTCTTTAAGCTATAATATGCACTTGTTTACATGCCATGACACTTTTCTTAAAACCTTTACTAAATCTGCAGGGAGAAAGAAGTGTTTGCTATTACCAACAGAAATAAGGAGTGAATAACAATCAACTCCTATTAACTCACCCCTGGGGGGATGAGTTAAGCCGGCAAAATGTCATCACAATAGTGGAACTGCTGCACAAGCCTCACTGTGCTTATCATCAGTCACTGAGTTTTGTACGCTATAAATTTACAGCTAGAAAGGAATGTGTCAAGGTGGAACTTTAGGCAAAAAAAATGTGTCACCAGGTCACATTCTGATTAACCAAGGATGGTCATCTCACCAGCAGGGTCTGTATTTCAGAAGACATCCCTCTCTCCAAAAGCTCTGTGCCAATCTGGGGCTTTGCTTCCTCTCTTGGCCATGCCAGACAGTTTGTGTTACACCCCCATAAGATGACAAACCTCATTATTTTAGTTGGCATTACATGCCATTTTAATGACCTTCTGTCTTTCTTGCCTTTCAGACATTAGGAACAGTGTTTGACTCTGTGACTTCCCCAGCAAATGTTCCAACAACCGACAAATTATTAAATTCCCTACCTGTATGGGATAGGTCAGGCCCCTAGCACCATGTGTAGTTATGTTTGCTTTGATTATGCCTGTTTTACTTTCACACTTGATATGGATATCCTGCTACCAAATGCTCCAGCACTTCTTTCCCCATCAGTTCTTAACTACAACAATAAACAACCCAACACGTTCAAAATGCTGCAGTCAGAGAGGAACATATAAATATTTCACTATGTTCTGGTTCTTAGAAAAATGTGAACAAATTAAGGCTCTTGTGTCTTGCTTGTGAGATCAGTATTTTATCTTCTCTCTATTAAAAAAGTAATAATCAGAGAAATGCTGTAAACTAACATGAGGTCTCCTGAGCAACATGCAGCATGTCATTAGTCTGCTATTTATATCACACACACAGCCCCAGAAGTCATGGTATAAGGAAAAGGTATGCAATAATTAGTGCCGGAAGAGTACTGAGTTCAATGTGCAAATGAAACAAGTACTTATCATCCAGATGGTGTCATCTCTCCGGAGTTTCATTCTGACTGAGGATTATTAATCTTTCTTTAAAAAAAAATAAATAAATTGTTCTTTTTAATGCAACCCACAGAAAAATAAATGTAGAGGGTTAAGAGGCAATACAGTATCATTTATTATTGCTGTTAATTAGTTATGTGGTGATGATGCCTGGAGATCTAAGAGAACAGAGAACAGATCCCTATTGTGCTGTGATCTGTGCAAATAGAGAGCGATGGTCCCAGCAAAGCATCGTGAAGGGGAGCACAGGCAAACTGTCTAGACACAGAGCTGGGGACATCTGGAGTACCTGCCACATGATTAACATCTCATGACATCTTTTTCATTTCTACCATCATTTTAACTCCTCCTAGGCCCCTCATCACTTCTCACCCTTCTCACTTATCTTCCTCTTCTAATTTCCTTCCCTGAAGTTCTACTCCCTGCCTGTGACCTTGGATTTCTGCAAGGCTCCCGATTATGTTCCCTTCTCTCCTCTCTCAAAAGCTCTTCTGAAAACAGCACTTTTCCACCCAATTCCTTCCTGCTTCACAGAATCCACAAGCCCATTAGCAATTTATAGCACTGTATAAGTATATGATCAGAGTCATCTGCGAGGCTAAAATCTGCTTTTAGAAACCAATATTCTGCTTTTGCTGAAGTCAGAGAAGTAACATGGTTTTTAATGAGTGCAGATTCTGATGCATGTTCTTTTCTATATTTTCAGACACCCTAAAGCCAGACTTAGCACCTCCTACAGTGATGTACTACCATCCACAAAATATAGGGTAGAGTTTCCTCTGCCCTAAATTCTGTGTCAACTTGAGATTTATTTGTCCCATACTAAAACTGAAGATGTTATTAATATTGTTGTTGTTGTTACTATTATTGTTCATATTACCATTAACCATATTCTCCCTGTAGTCTAGGTTTTGGTGGCAATAGTACTCCTTTCTTCAACAGGGGATACCTGATGCCATGTAAGACCCAAAAGAGAATTCCTCAGACAGAACTGATATTTCTGATAGATATTACTTTTACTGTGAGACCACATTAAAAAAAGGGAGTGAGGGGTGCTGTTGTTGCTCTTCTTGTTTATCTGGTCAGAAGATTTAAACAACTGTGAGGCTGACTTCACTTATATCCATACTACCCACATACAGCTCCACTGCCATCAAAATGTACACTTATACTGATGCAAATAAGTGGATAATTAGCCACATAAAAGTCATAGATTGGTTGAGGAGACCAGAATTTAACTTTTTGCTACACAAAAGATTTCCTCATGTTTAACAGAAGGGACCAATGCCCTAAGCTATTAAGATGAGATACCACAGAGAGCAGTTCACCAGTTGCTTTTGCCAGACCACTAAGCTCCTTAGTCTTCAGAGGCTCCAGTTGTCAATTCTTTATCTGTAAATTGGATGTTTTCCAGGATCTCCTATTCAGGAGGCGTTGCAGACGCAGATAAGTAAAGATCATCAATTGCTGTGATTTCAGGGGAGGGCAAGGAGGGTGGTTGCTCAACACCTAAGTGTCAGGCTCTCAGCCAAACTGCCCCCATGAATTAAACACCTGAGTTTCCTGTACAAAGCCTGGGGAGAGATTAAAAACAAAATTACCCTCCCATTTCAGGTAGGATTAGGAATTTCTGATGAAAGTTTCATTAAAGCTCTCTCTTTCCTGGATATTAAGTGCTTTTGGGCTTCAATCATCCTTAGGCTTCATCAGGCTGTTACCTCCTATTGGACACATGACTGGATGAGGGCCAGCTGTGGAGCCACAACCTTGAGCTGGTTATGTGCATATGGCAGTTGTTTCTCAGGAAAGAGAGAAAGAGGTGCAATTTTTAAAACTCAGATCTTCCAGAAGAGGACCAAACCTCAAGTAAAATACCCCTCTTAGTCTGGATGTTTTTCTAATGTGGGGAGGACTTATTACACAGGGTCTGCAGAGTATATATCTGTATATATTTACAAGGGCATGTCGTGATAGGATGAGGGGTAATGACTTTAAACTTGAAGGTGTAGATTTAGGTTAGACATTAGGAAGAAATTCTTCACTATAAGAGTGATGAGACACTGGCACAGGTTGCCCAGGGAAGCTATGGATGCCCCCTCCCTGGCAGTGTTCAAGGCCAGGTTGGATGGGGCTTTGAGCAGCCTGGGCTGGTGGAGGCATCCCTGCCCATGGCAGGGGTTGGACTGGATGAGCTTTAAGGTCCCTTCCAACCCAAACCTTTCTGTGATTCTCTCTCTCCCCATTAACAAGGCAATAACCAGGCATTCTGTGTAACTCTAAAACACCGCTTTCCTCTGGGTACAATGCACCCTATTAGCTATGAGTCTGGGGAATTGAAAACTAGTCAAAACAGTCTACTGTTTCTGATGCTCCTGATCAGCAGCACTGTGAACTGTTTATCTTGTCAGCAAGCACGGGAGTACAAAAGGCTGGTGAGTTTAATGCCATTTGCCTGGGAAGATCGGTCTTCTGTGCCAAGGCTCCCTGCATCCTTTAGGTAAATCGCCTTCAGTCATTTGAGAAGTTGAACAACCTCTGTTCGCCAGTAAGGCTGTGGGAGTTGAAGGTGATTTGGGAAAGCTGACTTTTCATGGGAAGGCGATGCTTTTTCTGCCATTTGCATGAAGAAAAGTTTCTCTTAGAACTCCAGAAATAGATTTGGTTTTTTATTTTTATTTTTCAGCAAAAAAAAGAATGAGGAATTGAGTGAGTGAGGGATAGCCTGCAATGTCTGGGTTTGAGATGCCTGTTTCTGCTCCAGATAGTGTGGCAGAGGGCCTGTCTACATGGGTATGGATCCAAATGCTGGGCTACGGAGCACTTTTTTTTCTTCTTTTGTGAAAAACATACCAGTGTTTCATCACAATGTCTAACAGTGCCAGCATGACAGGTTGGGGAAATCAGGCTTTACAGCCGTCTTGCCAGAACCTCAAAAAACAAGCACTTCAGAGTGCAAGGGGAAAAGCAGTGACTACATCTTTATAATAGATTGTCTTTAGTAAGATTAGGGGTCAATGGAGCCAGTGCAATAAATTTGGG
The DNA here is from genome assembly GCF_000695765.1 of Mesitornis unicolor. Lineage (NCBI taxonomy): Eukaryota > Metazoa > Chordata > Aves > Mesitornithiformes > Mesitornithidae > Mesitornis > Mesitornis unicolor. The sequence goes on from NW_010180992.1 coordinate 62,783, forward strand.
TAGTGGTAGCAGGAATAAGACAGGGCAACTTCTCACACTTGCTGTACTGCAGAGTTTTCTTCCATTGTGGTTGTTGTTACTAATTTATGACTTGTTCATTCAGGTCCACAAATACCAGTTTTCTGTCTTTCCCTTTCTCACTCCAAGCTGGACTGCTCAGCTTACACGTTCACATCTCAGATCCACTACTTGTAAAATGGGTATGTTGCTTTTGTTTATCAACACGGGGTTCTGGGACTGGGAAAGAAAAAACTCCCACCAGTCATTCTTTCCTTCTAGTAATATAACAGAAGCAAAATACAATACCCAAAAATTCACAGCATCATGGCTTTCAGGACAGTCACTGTCAGATCTGTCTACTCCGTCATCTCTGGAGGAGCCAGCAAAATGGAAGAGCTGTGCTATTACATCATTTCTTTTCTTTCTTTTCAGCTATGTTCTGCCTTCAATCTCTTGGAGCTTCATATGTCAAGAGCAGGAAGTAAGCGGGGCGTGGGATTTTCCTTTCAGCATTGTTCAGGCAGTGACAGGATGTTGCACAGATGGAATAAGCTTGTTTATACTGAATGCGCTCGAGTTATTGATGAAGGACAGCTTCATCCCTCTCTGAACAACGCTCTGTGTCCTGGTGTCTTGAACAGATGCCATGAGCTCTGCTCCAAGATTAGCCATAACCTGCAGGCAAACAACGTTCTGAAACGTAACCATTTTGAAAGAAAAATCCTGGGGTTTATTTTTTATGATTATTTTATTTTATTTATTCTTTAAACTAGTTTTGGCTTCTCAGGTACAACTGAGATAGCAGCGCTATATCTTGCTGCTGCAGCCATATGTAAAAGATCTTGGAAATTCAGTCTTAGCCATGCTACATGTTATTCAAAATTGGGTTTTCTTAGAGATGTCTACACCCAAGAAATGTAAGATTCACTATGGAAGCCCACTCAGTGAGGACTCCTAGCCCTTTCAACCAGAAACCTCTGCTGAAGTCCAGGAAGGAGTCTATCCAGTAAGACCTCATAATCCACCTTTCAATCTGTATTTTGATGCCACTGTCTACCCCAACTATACCTCCATCTAGATTACAAAAAGTACTGTTTTGATAGAATCAGGTTGAACACAGATTCCTCTTAACACAGACTCAATGAAAATTCCTTCTCAGTGCTCAAGAGCAGACAGAAAGGCAAGTGAAACAGGAGGAGTTACAGGGAAAGACACAGAGAACAAAACAGAAAGCATTGTCATGCTAATCTATAAAACTTTAATACTCCTTTATCTTATATACTGCATGCGATTCTCATTCCTACATCACAAAAAGGATGTACTAGAACTAGAAAAAATATAAAAAGAGGAAAAAAATAACGGAAGAGATGGAGAATCTTCTATATGGACAGATATTAAACAGATGATGTCTTTGCCTAGAAAAGAGAAGATGAGGGGAGATGCAATAGCAGGATATATAAGTTTTGAAAATCCTGGAGAAATGAAATAGGCAATGATCATGCATTATTCCTCACAACCTAAGAATAAGAGTACAGACACAAATGAAGTTATGAGGCAGGTATTTGGCAAACATCAAAAGGATTCATATTTTTATATAGTGCCCAAGGACATAGTGGAAGTCATTCAAACACAATTCCAGAAATGCCAAAATGTGATTTGACAGATTCTTGGAAACTAAGTCCATCAGCAGCTATTAAACATAAATATACAGATCCAGTTCCCAGATAGAGAAGTACCGAACATGCTGGTTCATGGGATTTAGGAAGGTGTATCAGGAGAAATGTCACCCTTGCCTTTTCTTGTTTTCTTTCCTTCACCAGCTGTCAGGAGCAGGTTACTTCTCTAACAAGATATAGTTTGACTAAGTAGAGTCTTTGGTGCACAGTAATCACATCAGTGATTACATCAGTGTCACTATATTAATAATGGCACTGAAATGTACTATTTGGTGTTACTTGTTTTCACAGAACAAATGTTAAAAAGGAGACATTCACGAGAGGATCTTTTCCACTCATATCTTTCCATGATAGCTACTTAAGTTACTGCATCTTGATTAGGAAATAACTGCACAGCCTGAAGTCGAGAAAACACAGAGAGAGAGGTATGAGATAAAGCTTTATTTCCTAGAAATCCAAGTCCAAATGCTCTCGGTCTTTGCAGACTTTCTGCTGTGCAGATGTCTGCACTGCTGTTGATTTGTGTCAGGGTTTTGCAATATGCCGCAGGCCTTCCTTGGCTCTCTTGACTTCATCTGTCCCTGTGCTCAGTTTGTCAATTAAGCAAATGCGTAGACAGACAGGTGTTTTTAAAGCTCCTTGCAATCCACCCTCACCACATGAGTAACTTGTAGCAAGAATAGGAAAGGCCATGGTTTCACCCCAGTCCTTATACTGAGAGCAATGCATGGTTAAACAGATCTAGAAGATTTGGATATGGGTTTCCCATGATATCTGTGGATCATATGACACGCAGATGTGCTTGCTCTGAGTGTCCATATCTAAGCTAACAAGCCCTGCAGAGTGCTATAATAGTTATTCTGTCTCTTTCAAGCACAAACAGAATTGCTGACTGGCTCCTATAACAAGATTGATCTTAGCCCTTTGCCTTCCTTTCTGCTGCCAACATACAAAAATGTTCAAAAATAAGACTTGGACCATGACAGTGAGATCAATCTGCTTTTCTCACAGGGATACAGGTGGAGAAGAGGTGTAGGAAAAGGAACAGAAGCTTGGAGGCCCTGGTCAGACATGCTGCTGACACTGAAGACATGATCTAATAAGCAGATTATTCTTCAGTACTCTTTCCTTTGACCACGAGGCCTCTCAGACCCTACATGCTACAGACAAGTATTTAACCTTATGTGCCTTTGTTATGCCTTTTTTGTCATGGCTTCTGCCTCAGCAGGGGGACAAGGAGGCACAGAGGTCAAGTGAGTGGCTTGCACAGTGTTGCACTTCACAAACCATTAGTGGACTCAGTGAAGGGATGCAGCTTCCTTCCTATGGTACAGATCCAGGATGTGCTAAAGTCAAGAATATACTGAAGCCAATGGAAGCCTTTCCACTTATTTCCTGTGCTATGGATCTGGTGCTCTGGAGATTTCTATTTTAGTAATTAACATAAGATGGAAAAACATTTGGAAATAAAAAGTTGTTTTCACTTCCCCATCCTCTTCTCTTTCTGAACAGATTTTTTACAACTCCTTGCCTCTTTCAGTTCCAACTGCTGGAAACTTTGTAGAACTTCTGCTCTGAATATTTTTTGGGCACAAATGCAGGAAACTGAAGCACCTCAGTGAAATGAACATGGCACAACAAAATAACTGCCATGAGGGAGTTTAGCAAGAGGTCTTTTCAAACATTCAAATCTCACAAGAAGGATCATGAGACGTGAAAACTCAATGGAATACCTTATTGGGGTCACTAGTGCATCTCATGGGTAGTCTGCAGGCTTCAGGCCATGCCTAATTATGTTGGGACGATGGGAACATAGAGTAATTTATGAAAGGGAGCCATGAAGGTCATCTAGTCCAACTTAAACCAAGGTTGTCTATGTGATCGGAATAACATTAGATTTTTTTTTTTTTAAATATTTTGGTCTTGAAAGGAAAATCAAAATTTTGTAAGATCCTTACAATTCTTTGAGTTCTCTGTGATTGTATTAAATTAGAGGTTAGATGGTGAGGTTTTCTGCAATAGCAGACTTGAGAGAATGACTCAGAAGAAGTCTTCCAGGTCTAATCACTGTGACTCACCAGAAGGAAACAAGTGACAACAAGTCTTGAAATTCTGCATCTTGAAAAAGCCCAGGGAAGAAATCCACTGTGCCTATATGTTTATTATCACCTGGGTCACTTCTATTCCCTTCATTTACTTATTTCACCAATGTCAGTGATAAAATAGACATCTTAATTACAGGATGTGGATTCCACCCTGAGAACAATCTGAGCCTAACAGATTTGGCTCATAATTCACAATAATTCTTCTCATGCAACATGAGAACTAACATCTAACATTGGAAGACTACAGTGTGGAGCTGAGAGACTCCTTCAACTGAGGAGGCTGAGAAAAATCCCAAGCCTATTGCCTTAAATATACCAAACAAATTAAATATGTTTGCACATGGGAAAAATAAAGCAAAATACTTACATTGCCTTAATTGTTTTAAAGAATCCCAGGGGTATAAAACCTAACACTTGTATGTGTAAAGAGGGAACAGAATTACTTTTCCTACTCCCAACCATTTCTCTAGGTTTTGAGGTACCAGAGCTCATGTACTTGGCTAGGCACAGAATCTTACAGTAATTAAATAGGTACACTTACCTCATACTTGCATACAATGTTATATAAAGTGGATGGAAACAGATAACCAACCAACTACTTCCTACTGGAAAAAATACTTTCCTCCCCAGTAAAAAAACTGTATATGCTTTGTGATTTTCTAAGGCAAAAGAAATTCTCCGAGCTTTAGTGAGATGTGTGGGGCACTGGGGCGCAGTTCAATGGGAGGGTGCTGTATTTGGTTTAAAAGACTGGTACTCCAAATGAAAAAGAGAGATCAATGACAGGAAGCTGAATGTTTTCTGAACAGCTGCTGCTTGCTGTCTCCAAATTACTCAATGCATGTTGAATTTGTAGATGCTGAATCCCCTGTTGGACGCAGGTTTAGCCTCTGCTATGGAGACAGCTAAGCAAGACGGAGCATGCACTGACGTTTAGTTCAGCAAATGAAAAGCAAGGAATGGTCTTGCAGAAAAAGCAAGGACAAATCTTAATCACTAATACAGGAAATAAAGGAAGTCCTATAACAGGAGGGCATCAAGAGATAGAATTTATATTTATACATTATAATTTTAAATATGTTTCTAAAGCAATGAATTTATTCCATCCATATTTGGAGGCACTTAAAATTCACAAATGTGACTATTTTCAGTCCCAAATATCTCACGAGCCTGCAAGTTCTATATATGAGCAAATGTAGAAGCACTTCCTTTTTTCTTGCATAGTCTGTTGAGCAGTTCAACATCTGCTTAACAAGTAAGCTTTCATGGGATTTGGGAATTAGGCATTTCTACCCTCATTTTTCTCCTCTGGGTGCTTTTGTGAAAACTGCTCTCAGAGCATACTGAACATATCAGATAGGAGTGACACTAAAAAAAATAAATTACAGGTTGAGGAAATACCACACTGTTGTCAAATATCCTTAATGCTCACATAGCTGCCAGGCCTTTAGGAGATTTGGTTTCAATTCTTTCATCAGGAGGAGGAGCCTCAAATCTACACCCTCCTGCCAAATGCCCTGTCTCCCAAAACAGGGTATGCTGGGTGGAAAGGCAATGGAATTCTGCCACTGTACAGTAAAAACTAAAATAAGTTTTTTTAGCTTTTCTTAGGTAAGAAAAAAGCATTGTGCACCCAATAGTTAGCAGAGAGAAGTGGCATTGCCCCCTCTCCCTTTCTTCTGAAAAGAGAAGAACGTTGGAACATTTAATCCATTCTGTAGTACTAAAGAAAATTGACCAAGACTGGTTGTCTGACCAAGAAACCACAATGTAAATCCACGGAGTGAGACTTCCCACTCAAGAAAAGAACGGACTCATCTGTGCTGCAGACTGAGAGCAGTCACGGTCTTATGCTATTCCCCATACCATGTCCAGGCATTGTCCAAAAGACTTTTAGGTGCACCAGTCAAAGTTATTCTAGAGAGAGTAATAGCAGTTAGACGTTATAGATAAATACATGCTTGTGCATGAGAGCTTTCCTTGGCCATGTGTAGTTTACCCTTCATTGACAAAAGAGGTTGACATTCAGGGCATCTTGTCCCCCAGGCAAGAGAGACCAAAATTTACAAAGCCTGAGAAAGTCCATCACTATTTTTAGGTCACAGCAGGGGAAATCTAAGTTTTCTAGAACATTTGTGTAATGGAACTTCTTTTATTAGAGGGAGGGTTAGGGTATGAAGGCACCAGCATTAATACTTACTCACAGTGACTACAAAGAGAACTGTGAGTCAAAAAGAAAGTTCATCTTTAAAGTTTATTATTTTATTTAAGTCTGTAGCTTTTTCAGCATTAAATCTCATTTGGCAGTGCCTTCTCACAGATGTACATTTTATAATAGGCATTTCAAAGATGCAAGGACTAAAGGAAAGCATTTCTGTCTTAAGTACACTCATCTCTCAAATGACCAGTCAGCATATGTAGACAGAATATTCAGTTACTGTAATTTAGTACACTACAGAACATAGAGTACTAAGAAGCAGGAGTCAATAAGAATATTTAATAAACAGGAGCAGAACAGGAAGACTACACTGAATTATCGCCAGCTTGTTATCCTTACGGGTCCTATTCTATCCAATTTACTCTCCTTAAAAACTAATTTTCTTTTATTTCAGTTAGGCACTCAACCTTCTCCACCATTCACAACAATTGCCTCTTCAGAAAATAGACAGGAGAAATATAGAAAAACGTAGTCAGGCTGTGGAGGAATAATGTAACCAAAGCAAAGACTGCAATTGCAGAAGTGGAGATAGAGCCACTCAGCTTTAGATCAGGGGCTGCTGCCAGAATGTTTCTGGGGCTTGCAGCACTCTGCATTTTGCACAACTAACTGACGAGCTCATAGCAAAGCAGACCTACCTCCTCCCTTTCCTTTTTCCTCCTATGTTTTTAGTTATAATTGGCCTTTCTACATGTGGTAGACTATTAGCCTTTAAGCATATTGTTACCGTGCTGATTGCTTAAAGTTGAGAAGGATCAGGAAATTAAAAAAAAAAAAAGCAGCAGCAATAAATTATTGACCCCAAAATAGAGGATAACATTTTTGGTCTATCCTGTTAGCTCAGTGCCACAATGTCAGCCTTACTCAGTTTCTTGCCTACCATATTCTCCCCCGAGAGACAACGTTCATAATAGATGACGACAAAGGAACTTGCTAGTAATTGCAGTGGGGATTTCCAATCTCAGTGACAGCATGAGAAGTCACAGACCAGACCTCAGGACCCATCTGTTAAGTCTGGGTTTGGGTTAGAAAAGCAGACAGAAGTATTGTGAATTCAACAGCTCTTCATCTCTTGAATGCCTGACTTGCTTTCCCTGTGGAATTGCTCACCTCGGCCTTTAGAGGGCTGGTCAGACATCTGTGCTGCAAAAAATGGCCCTGTAAGGTTGAAACACCAGACAGAAACATCAGAGCAACATTCCTTCGGTCACCTAAAGACCCTGTCAGTAAGGTCATTTCTTCTGCTGCTCTGGCGTGTTCAGTAGATTTAACCACTGACATGTGCTTACCCTCCACAGCACGTTATATATATATTCAGGAAAAAAATGTTTTATGCAAAAAGGAAGTCAGCCTCATGATTAAAACTAGCTGCTTAAAAATGTATAGATCTAACCCAGTCTCACATTTGCACTCACATTAAGGAACTGCATGGTTAAATATGAATTTCTACTGATAACTGACATTGAATTAACTTGAATTGCTATAAAGCCAGAAGCTGAGCACATATTTTAAGGTATTTTCTTATAGATTAATATAGACTGAGCTCCCCTTCAAAGCTGACTGCTGGTTACCTTAGAGAGAGAAGAGAATCTGGCTATGAAACAGGAGGATCATATTCAACTTCTGTGCATTGGGTAGACACCAGTAAATCCTGATGGTGCTGTCCCAAGGAGTCCTCTGAGGACTGCCACCCCACCCACACAGCACATAGGTGCTCCCAAGCAGTATGTGAATGTACCCATACAACTGTGCTCTTACCTTTGTGAAAACAAAAATGTGAATTTCTGAGTGCTTTTTAATTAGGAAATGTGACCATTTGAGTTCAGAGTCCAGATTTTCTACCTAGTGAACAAGTCAGAGTTTTGAATATTCAGATAAATACAGAAAAGGAGGAATTTTGGAGGTTGAGGTCTTTATCTCTGGCCCCTGGAGTAGGGAGAAATCCCAGGACTTAGTGGTGAAGAAAGAAAAGACAACTCTCCATCCGGCATTAGCTGACATTACCTGAAACGTCCTGACCAGACACTGGAGAACCAGCAACAAGGGCATTTTGCAAAGTGAGTTTGAGGACTTTATATACCCTGGGCTAAATGTGACCAGAAGGCTGTTCTGCATCATGACACTCCATGTTGCATAGGAGGAGGAGATTTAATTATTCAGAAGTAGCTTTTTAAAAGATCGAGGTCATTCTGCCTGCAGCAAATCAAGAAGTTTGTCCACAGGCCCAAGGAGAGAAGGCACAAATCTCCAAAAGGGACAGATCCTAGGGAAGTCCAGAGTTTCTACATGTGCAGTCACTGCTCAAGGAGAATGTTGAAGTCCTGTACTACGTAGACAGAGCCTTTCCTTTTGCTTTTGTGCACAGAGAGGAATGAGGACTGAGATGAAAAATGTGTCTGATAAGAAAACCCTTTCCTTCCCCTGACTCACTTCAGCTCCCTGCGCTGTTCTCTTGCACATTTAATGTGTTTTCTTATTGTTTTCTTCTCCCACACTCTCCCTTCTCTGTCTTTCTCTTTCTTTCTTTACCTTTTTATTATGGCACACAGCAGTTCCCATCACTTCTCCCTGAGTTCTCACAAAGGTTTTTCTGACCTGTTGCCCTGGCTGATCTGAGCTGGAAAGTGAGCTTTGTTTTACTTCAGGACACTGGCCATTAACGGAGAAGTGTGGGAGCCCTCCTCACACCAAATTGCACTATCACCCCAAGAGTAAACTTGTCACAGGTTATTTTATTAACCTTTTTAGCCTTTTGATTAACTCTGGTCAAAAACCCACCCATGCACAAGCCAGTCCAGGTGCACGCCTAACATTGAGGTGCAACTTGTCATACCAAGACAATTTTGAACTGCAGTTTTGTGGTAAGTGGAACACTAATCTTTTGTGCTTCAAGGCTTTGTTTGACACCAGTAAAGTCAGCTTCAGAAAAAACATCAGCCTTATGGATCTGAAATGCATCCCTGCACTGTGGTGATCAGCAGCACTGAGAATTTTTTCAGTAGTTTGTTGTGGAAATCTGTACTCCAGTGCTCACAAGGTATGGGGAGACAACAGCATTTAAATAAATCCAGACGTAATAGTATGAGACAGTTATTGGTTAACTAGCATCTGCTCTCAATACATAACCCTTATTACAGCTAATAGGAAATATGCACGTTCACATGATTATGGGGAAGATACATCACGGCAGGACCAGCAGGTTTCATCTGCTGTTGTCAGGGCCAAAGATTTCAAAATTTCAATGTAAAAAGACGGAGCTCTCCATAGAGAAAAAAGCAACCCAACTCTTTGTGTCCCAGCATTTTCTTGTTAGAGGATGAGGGCAGGGATGCTTGGGCTGTGCCCAGCAGGCTCAGGGCAGATCAATAACTGACATATTATCACCCATTCTATCAGTGAAGCAAACTGTAGCTATGCTTATCTTTACAATGAAGAAGGGTCTGCATCTTACAGAGACCTAATTTTCCATGCCTCATCATTGCTACTGTCTTAGTAAGGGCAAATCCACATTTCTTCACACAAAAAAGGGAAAAAAACAAAACCAAATCTTTTTTTTTTCCCAGAAACTACTCTTTAAGCAGCTCTAGGGCTCCATTCACACCAGAGCCAGTGGGATTAATGGAAAAAAATCCATAGGCTTCAACAGGATTAGGATTTGGTGTGTATTAAAATAATTTAACAAGCACAAGCAAGATGATTCTGTTACAGGTGAGAGAAATCCACTTTTAAAGGTCTGCCATGGTTCCACTTGCTGGATGAATTTGGCTGCACCTCCAGCCTGAGATGTCTGCTTCCACCTCACCTCTGCAGAAGAGTCACTAAGCCTACACTTATCAGACATACTAATATGTATGAGAGGTTTCTTTCTTGCTTAAACATTATGCTGAGGAGGAAAATCTTGCACAGATTTGAAACCCCTCTCACTACCATATACTTTATAGGCAGTGAAGTTGTACTTCTCTGCAAGTTGAGGTTTGAAACTTTCCTTTTAATTTTTTTTTTCTGGTTAGATCTTTAGCATTTGGGGTGTGTTCTAGAACAAACTTTGTTTTTTCTTAGAGAGGAGGTGTACTGTCACATTCCAGACAACAATGAAACACATGAGCTACTTGTGAAAAGATAAGTTACATAGTGCTCTGCCTCTGAGATGACTAACTTTGCTTTGAAAGGCTGACCTAAATTGAATGCAAAAAAGGGAGAGGAATATAGATAGGTGAATATTCAGAAACCTGAGCAGTTGTTTATACCGTGATAAAAGTGCCAAAATAATGACTTTGATAACGTGTACTTTTTTTTTTTTTTTAATCATATACATTTTCATGCTGCTTAGGAGTCAGAGAAAGGCTGTAATTCTGTGACCGTACTTACTAAAAGATCTTGAACTCTGTTTTAAACTGCAGTGCAGGGAAACTAATTTCTGTTAAAAGTCTATCATCAAAGAATGAGGATTGCAGCACATTTAATCAATTCTGATACAATCAGACTAGATTTTTATCCCCCTTTCCTAATCCCACAAGGCTTTGTTCAAAATGTTTTGAAACAGTTATTGGTTATACAGCAGTTTGAGGCTTTAACAAACAATAAACTTTATCTCTTAACCTCTCAATGTCTGCATACGACTGCAAGGGAAGAGTTTAATGATGGATGAGCTCTGATGCTGAGCACCAAAATTTTCTCAGGCAGTTCCCAACACAGTATTTGTTAATCCAAAGAGCTAAAGAAAGAGACAGACATACACACATGGAGAAGACTTAAAGAGCTGCTTGCAAACCATGATTTAACTATGCACAAGTGGAAATATAAATGGTCTCCTAGCATAACAGGCAATCTGACAGTTTTATATTGGGTAGGAGATGAGATCAGCTCTGCAGAAATACAGCTAGGCACAAACAATTGCTAGCCGACTGTGTATTGCTATATATTGATACAGACATATTTGCAAATTCATACCTTTTAAGAAGGCAGACACGGGATTATTATTACTTGCTTGCAACAAAAAATAATAATGTCAGTCTATGTAGGTATAGGAAGGAATCTCAGAATCACAGAATATCAGGAGTTGGAAGGGACCTCAAAAGCTCATCCAGTCAAACCCCCCTGCCAGAGCAGGATCACCAGACCAGGTCACACAGGAACGCATCCAGGTTGGTTTTGAATGTCTGCAGAGAAGGAGACTCCACAACCTCTCTGGGCAGCCTGTTCCAGTGCTCTGTCACCCTCACAGTAAAAAAGTTTTTCCTCATGTTCACATGGAACCTCCTATGCTGCAGCTTGCTCCCATTGCCCCTTGTCCTATCATTGGACATCAGAGAGAAGAGCCTGGCTCCATCCTCGTGACACTCGCCCTTTACAAATTTATAAACATGAATGAGGTCTCCCCTCAGTCTCCTCTTCTCCAAGCTAAACAGACCCAGCTCCCTCAGCCGCTCCTCATAAGGGAGATGCTCCACTCCCTCCATCATCTTTGTGGCTCTGCACTGGACTCTCTCCAGCAGTTCCCTGTCCTTCTTGAACTGAGGGGCCCAGAACCGAACACAATATTCCAAATGCGGTCTCACCAGGGCAGAGTAGAGGGGAAGGAGAACCTCTCTGACCTACAACCACACCCCTTCTGATACACCCCAGGATGCCATTGGCCTTCTTGGTATAGAAAGCATAAATAAATATGCTCTTTGGGGTGTCATATTTTAACTTTCCCACTATAATCTTCCATTTTGACAATGAACTGAGGAAAAAGCTTTGTGTTGCACCCAGGCTCTGACTGTCTCCAGTTCTTATCCAGGCAGAGCTGCCTTGCAAAATTATGAGTACCATTTGCAAAATCATCAAAAGAAAAGGCAACTTCAATGCCATCCTCAGGAGTGGTTTAGCCTCACAGTTTTAATGGTATGAGAGTTGACACATAACCTCCAAGTGCCAGCCACTCTGAGCTACGTGGGCCCCAGGCTCCCTCTCCAATACTCCATGTCTGCTCCAAACGCTGCCTGCCCCCCTCACATGCAGTATTTCGACAGTTAGGTAATATTTGAAAAGCCCTCTCAGGACTGAGCATGAATGATTTTACAAGATCTAGTGAAAAATCCATGGTAATCCTTTTTCACTCTTCCAAAAAGAAAGCAGTTTTCTAAAAACCCTGCAACTTTCACACTAGAAGTACTAATTTTATTCTTTTCCCACTGAGAAACTATTTAATAATCCAAATAAGAATGTTTTAATTTCTATGGGAGTTCCTTCTCTCCCATAGGACAAAGACTTTCACTTTTAAGCATTTAGCAGATCAAAAGTGTTTCACTTCCATATGTGATGTGCTGTTCCATAAGGAATACTGTGATTTTAAAAATCTGATATGGCCCCGTCCCCTCACTTACACATTTTCCTCCACTGTGATAATTGTGAGGTTTTACTCCCACTGGGGAAAGATTTTCTCAGAACTGGACAAACGGCAATTCCAGACATCAAAGTAACCCTTTCCGATTCAAACAACCCACACTGACTTTCCTATGTGATTCTGATGGTAGAGTCTATGGTACAGGGATTAGATCCAAATGTCATTTTAAACTTATCTGTTCCTTCCAGGGAAGCAGTAAACCTTGTTTTTCTCAGTTACACCCAAAATCACTCAACACCAGACAAGTTTCAAGGTGAAAATAAGTTTGGGATTTGAAGGTTTTTTTGATTATGCTTTCTTGTTCTCCAGGAAAAGGAAAGGACTGTGTATTTATAAACAATCTTGAACACCTCTCAGGTGCTACTACTCATTTTTACGCTTGATCACCCCATAATAACAATGCAGAGAGCAGATTTGGCATCTACAGAGGCATTTACCTTCTCAAGCCCTCACATGCCCACTGTTTTTGTTAGTTATCAGAGATGCCTTTTTACCAGAAAGTAAAACTCACCTTGCAACAATGTGCTGGAAAAATACACCACAATTTTTGCAGCCCAAATCTCTGGCAACTTAAACTCATTTATTTCCACCTACATGTCACCTCCACTCCAATGGCACTGTCTCCATCATGCATCATTACTGCCACATGTACCAAAAACCCCACGTTGTCCCATGTCAGCGTTTGTAATTAAGTGTCCTGCTGCACCAAGTTGGATGAAAGTTTTAAAAATGAAAGAAAGTCTTAGGACAGCCTTTAGGTTTTCTCCATGCTGTCAGTGGGTATGTGTGACAGCAGCATGGTGTGCCCCCTGGTGTACCCAAAAGAAAGAGGCAAAGCCCATGCAGAAGGACTGTGCTTTCAATTCCATGCACCCTGATTCAATCTTCTTGGAAACTCAGGGGTTAAACCTGGTTCCAGAAATTACAGAATTACAATTGAATGCCTTAGGGACAGGCTTCTTCTCTAAAAATCCCACAACATGTATTTTGTTCTAGAGGAAACCAACTATTTTTAGCTGGTGTTTTGTCAAAGAAAACAAAATATTAAAATGGCCCAAATGGGGCACGATTACATGTGGGAAGTGTGTGCTGGTGTCTGTGCCCATGCAGCCTCCCATCTCACCTAAGACAAGAGAGGATGAAGACGAAGAGGTGAGGATGTCTCAGTGACCCTTTTCAGAGCTTTTCCCACAGTGAGGGTAAGGATTTCCCCACTCCAATATATTGCTTCAGTTCCTTATGCATTTTTCACCTTGCTTATAAAATAGTAGAATCATTTGTTTGGAAAAAACCTTTAAGATGATTGAGTCCAACCATAACCTGTCTACTACTAAACCATGTCTCTAAGTACCACATCTACCCATGTTTTTAGTACCTTCACAAATGGTTACTCCACCACTTCCCTGGGCAGCCTGTTCCTATGCCTGACAACCCTTTAAGTGAAGAAATTTTTTCTAATGTTCAATCTAAACCTCCCTTGGTGCAACTTGAAGCCATTTCCTCTCATCTTATTGCTTTTTACTTGGGAGAAGAGACAGACCTCTACCTCACTACAACCTCCTTTCAGGTAGTTGTAGAGAGCAACTTTCTACAGACTAAACAACCCCAGACCCCTCAGCCACTCCTCACAAGACTTGTGCTCCAGATCCCTCACTTCTGAGAAGTGCCCTGACCAACAACTGGAGTTTGAGCATTGACAGAGGAAAGTCCCCAGTCTGCAACATGCCGTGTTGGTCACACTTGTCTCTAGGACGTGAGAATGAGCTCTTTACAGACGAGAAGTCCACATTGGATTAAATTTCCCCAGCCCCTGGTATAGGCCACACAACGGTGTAGGGCAGTGGTAGGGAAGTGTGTAATGAGGTCCTTGATGCTGCAGCAAAGGATGGGCGGTCACCGCTGCCAAGACACCACAACCCACCACCATTCATCATCTGAGCTGCAGTAATCCAACAGTGGCAAACATTGCCCTGGTCTCTGCTGAGCTGCCGGCTGCCTTGCTGAACTCTATGATTTGTGTTTAATGAAATTTCAGGTAACACTCGCAAAGAGCGAGCAAAGGCATATGAGCTCCTTCGAAAGAGTGCGCTAGAGGCACTCTTTAATTACTACCCTGTTATTGCTGCTGGCATACCGTTTCATAAATGGTTATTTCAACCTCTGCTTTTTCCCCCTTTCACACGTTTTAAATTAAAGTAAATTCAGCAAATCCAATCAGGTTAGTGCATGCAATCAAGAGAAGAATTTGGTCCATTTTTATTGCTTTTCTTTTTTTCTTCTTAATTTTTAATTAGAGTGTAAAAAATGAAACCTGTTTTTTATTAAATCCTTATTTATGAAGACTGCTTCAAACCATGCACGGAAAAGCACCGGGTGATTGTTCATTTTACCATGGTTATAAATATTTGATTAAACTAAATATGACACAGAGAATAGTCAGAAATTTTAAAAAGTGATCTATATAAAAGGGAAGATAGGCAATCGAGGTGATAGAGGAAGCATGTGTATGGTATGCGTGTGTGTGCGTATATGAATGAAAAAAACCACCAAGAAGTAGCACAAGAAATAGAAAAATCGAACTCTTGAAGAACAAAGCCTACAACGAATATAATGCTCAGAATTTATTTTCCTATACTCTTACATCATAAAACCTCAAACCACAACACAGCTAAAGAATCAATAGATACAACAGTGCACATATTCCAAACCAGAAATTCATGAAATAAAATTCTCGCGCTGCTTGTCTTTAGGTTTAGAGAGATGGTCCCTCATATGGGAACTGTGAAAATCTTTCCCCATAACAATAAAACAGGTGGAGGCATCTGAGCCAGCGCATTGGCTGTTCCACATGCTCTGCTGGCAGACATTGAAACATCAGCTGTCTTCCAAAACTGTCAAAACTTTGAGGATTTTTGCAGTCAGCTTTTCATTCATGATTCTGCTAGTGCACAGCTCACTTTGCATTGAAAATCAAATAACGGGAAAGCAAACACCACAATGTATGTATTAAAAAGGAACCATACTCAAAACGCCTCTATTGGTTCTCAGTTTGGTTTTCCATAATGACTGTATATGTAAGAGGTCTCTCTTTCCACTCAACACTGCTGACCAAAGCTAAAAGCAAGTCATTCAAACACTTTGAAACAATAAATGCTTAACAGTTTCTCCTTGACCCAGGTATTAATTTATAATTTTGCTTCCTCAAATGTCAGAAGAAAACCCAACCCTCTTTCTTTCTAGTAATTAAATGTTAACTATATACTCTGCCAGCAAAAGGTAACTCATCATGACAGGACAAAGAGATAAGAAATAAGTGACAAAAGACATATGAAGCCTTGCAAAGAATTAAATTGAATCCCTCCTTAGAAGAAAACAGGAGGATGACATTGTTTCTGGATGCCTCTTAGAAACACAGGGACTGAGATTGAGCTCATATTAACTAACATAGCTAAAAAGGCATAGAAAGGTAAAAAATTACATGGAAAACAGGCATTCAAGCAGCTCGAGTTAGTTACCCAAGTTAGTTACACACTTCATGTATGACCTTAGTTACTCACAGAAAGACATCTTAAGTAACACATCAGTGTTGTGCAGCAACCTAAAGAAACATTATCCACCAATTTTTGGTGTGCAGGAAGAGCTGCTTCCCCAGGCTACAGTCTTTCTGTCATGAAATTTAGTTATATAAGGAAAGTCAAAACACCTCAGGGCTGTGGCTGACCACCTCAACCCCTGGTTACTAATGCCAATTAAAAGTTTTCCAGGTAGTTTTCCCTGCATTTCAGTTCCCTCCTTTGTAAAATACAGTGAGTGTTCTCCATCTGACTGAGAGCTGGCAGTGCCTGTAAGGTGCTTAGGTACTAGGGTATGGAGATCATACAGTAAAATGGTTAGATCAGCCCAATTGCAACCTGAGGATACCCTTCAGAAGATCAGCACTGTCCCTTCGAGAGACCTCAAAAGCCTTCACAAGTCCCTCATTACACCTTGGTAATGCTGGAAAATGAGTATTTTTTTTCCCTAGGCATATTTAGAGATATCCATATATATAGGCTGTCTTTGCCACATTATCCCCACATCCATGCATGTCTTGGCACTGAATATACCTTACTTGAATACCTGTAAATCCCCAAATCCCAGGAAATTCCTCAACTGCAAATTGACTGTAGAGCTACTTGCAAATCTTGAGCTTGATTCTCCTTTCGCTTGCAGTGGTTTCTCCACCCATTATAATTACTCCTCCTATACTAAGGTGAGAAGAAATTGAGGCCTTCTCTTTCAGATCAGATCCTCTAGGTTAGATGCCTACAGAGAAATGGTTTCTTCCCTGAGGACTGGAGTTACATCAAGCAGCAGATGAGACACCAGTTCACCACAAGAGGGGCAGCTATAGCTGTTGACTACCAAAGCAGCTGGAATGGTTTTACCTACCACAGAGAAGAGAAAATTTCTGTGACCTGTTCTCCAGCGATGTCACGGCGATGTCATCGCTGCACAAACCACTCTTCAGATAAATAGCAGGGGAGGAAGGTGGGACACTGTCTTTGCACCCATGGCTGCAGTGGCTGCGCTTTCAGGACTGCCTAAGCTGACTCCTCCTCTCCTCAATGTCCTTTCTTCAGAAGGAGCACTCAGGAGAAAATCACCTTTTTGGAGTCCCATCTAGGACTGTGGGCAAAAAAAAAAATTACCTTTTTGGAGTCTTTGCTGTGGTCAGCCAGATCTTCTAAGCCCAGGGGACAAACTCCCACAGACAGGCAGACCCTCACTGGGCAGTTTGCATGTCTTGGCATGGAGAGCGCTGTTCTCGATCTCATTGATCTACTGAGAACCAGCCAGGATGAATTCAGCTACAGTGTGGTGAGCATTAGGTAGGAAGACATGTGACAGCTTTATCCCCGTATGTCAACTGCTGAAGTGTAAGTTGCATAACAAGAACAATTTCAATAAACTGGGAGAAAAAGAAAATTTCGATTCTATCCAGATTAAATATATATAACTCTAGAAGTTTCTCAACTGTGTGAAGGTGCACTGATAATAAGCAGTATATATATTTCATGAAAAACAGGAAGCAAAACTTGGCAAACTTCAAGACTTTTTCATAGCAAGTGAAGCATGAAGAGTGTTGTTCACCTGTGTGTGTATATATATACACACACATATATATATGCATATATATGTATAGGAAGCTTGAGCAAAATCTGTCAAATTTTTTTCTTTACTGCTCCTACAAAACATCAGCTATTGCAGAATGTCACTCTGTTGAAAATATGAGCATATGTATGAAATTGATTTAATGTCAGCTAAAGGAACATTAATCTAGCTGCAAATTTTCACTGCGGGGACATGGTGCAGTAAATTTCTGCTAGTCTAGCACTGGAGTTGATATTGCGTGATATATGACACTTTCATTTGGAAAAGAAAAGAAAACTTTTCTTCAAAACCTAATTGACTCTCGTATATTTCTGGTTACAAATTGTACTGGATAATAAAGGCAATAAGTATAGCAAGTAAGCCCGTATTTTTCAAACACTCTGAAAGATACACAATTAAGCTACCCAGCTCACCGTATTCTTTTCATTCTTTTTATAATATCTGGGAGTTAACAATCTTAATTGACATTGATTTCCTACATGGATTTTTTTGGTTCCTAATCTACAAGCAGGACAAAAAGAAAATGTCTGTGCTTCCAAGAAATCTTTAAAAGTGAACTCGAGAACTGGACTGCCTCCTAGGATGTTCTGTAGTGATTTCAGGTAAGAAAAGGTCCTGGGACTGCAGTATCACTCCTTAGCAAGAGGCCAACATGGAGTGCTTTTCTTTTACTGTGCTTACCTGAAACTATATAGTCCACAGAGTAATCACTGTGACTTCATATGCTCCACACATATACATATATATACAGGGATAAGCATTTGCCCAAAGAAAAGGTGTTGGTGCCCATCCCTACTGCACTAGACAGAGGTCAGAGCTTTGGATCAGTGCATGGGGACGCAGTGTTGCTTTTTCAGTCAGCAAACCACCAGGTAAGTCTCACTGCTGGAAGGTGGTAGCTCACAGCAGAAATGGTAAAAACCAGCTCCGAGGCCCTCTGCTAGCTCCACTCCACTAGCAACTGCATAAATGATTTGGCTGCTCACTTGTACAGGGAGAGACATCAAGGGTAAATGCCTTTTTCTGCCTGATTCAGACCAAGGATCATTGATCTGAATTTGAGCATTATCTCATGTCATTAGGCAGTATGAATAGAAGCACGGCCCTATTTTCTTCGGCAGAGTTATCTTTTCTTACTGCAGGAGAGAACCATTTTTTACGGCATCATTTTCCTTTTCATCAAAGATAAGAAACAAGAAGCATCTGCAGGAGGAGACACTTCTGCTAGAAAGTACTTAACATCTTTAGAAACAGCACTGACCTTTAGGTCTGAGATTGCTTTAGATCCCAGTGACAGTGTAGATAATACCTCTTACACACACTACCTTTCTCTTCCTACCAGCATTTCAGCTCTTCCAGCAGTTCTCCTGCCTTTCTCTTCATATGTGTACACATACACATACACACACACAGATGCCCAAACATCCAGATAAGCTATGCTTACAGGCACCTGGGCTTGCAGCCGGGAGCATTCTGTTCATCCAAAGAAGTAACACCAAACAGTAGTAGAGCTCCTGCAGCTCCACTCCATGCTTTATGCAGCTTTTCAGCAGATCTTCAGTGGGTGTAGCCTGAGGAAGGCAGGTCCTTCTTTCTTTATAGTGACTTACTCATTCCCATGTGGGAAGGCTTTTTCCCAACCCTTTTTAAATGAAGTTCTGGTAGCGAGGCACTGCTGGCACTTGTCTGGCTGTTAGAGTGAGCACTTGGGCCGACTCCAAAGCTGCTTTGAAGTCTACTAAGACAGGAGTTTTTGGTGATACATTCCCAGTCCAATGACTGTCTCTAGAGTCTGACATGTCCTCTGCAGTCCTGACATGCTACTTAATTGGATTTTTTTTGCCCTGTCCCTCCAGATGGAGCAGCTGGCATGGGGTTTTACAGTACTTCCAGTGGCAGCCATAAAGAGACCCTGATGTCCTTGCACAGGAAGGGGACACGGTCATGTCAACCATACCAAAAAAGTAGGTGCTGTGGTGTTCTGTAATGGACATTTTATTGCAAACTGTAAAAGTGATCCCATGTGCATCTGTTAATAAAGGCAGACCCATCTGCAGTCTTTGTTCAGCCACATCGAAGTAATATGTCCCATGGATTAGCTGAGGTCCTGCATATGCCACCTCACGAACAAGTGATAGATGTCACAAATAGTTGGACCCTGAGGTTTTTTTAGGACTCTGCTGGGAGCAGTCCATTCTGAAATCTAAAGTACCCCAATTGCCATGCAGGGATCAGAAGGATATTTCAGCAAGAGCTGAAAAGGAAAAGCTCAGAGGCAGCATAAATAGAATCAGATTGTCCTTAGCTTAATGGAGGAAGGACAATAAAATGTAAACAAAAAATGTTCAGCTTCAATCTAAGAGTTATTCAAATCTCCACACATGCAGAATAAATCAAAAAAGTTTGGATAAGAATAAATGATGGTAGAAGGAAGAGAGGATGGTTAAAAGGGATGCAGTGTTTTTACATAATATGCATTTGTTTTTACACAAAAATAGCTGAACTTGCTTTGGATGTGACTTTCTGGCAAAGGATAAACCTGACAAATTTCACTCTAGGGCTGGAGTTTCAGAAGATAACAAATAGCTGCAATCGATAGTGGGACACTTTTGGCAGTAGAGAAGGGCATGGCTCTACTGGGTAAGTGTACACTTCTCTTGCTCTACTGGCTCACCTAGTACAACCCTAAAAGTTTTTGGTACTGCCTGCTTCAGAGATTCTTGTAAATACTCTCTAGCCAAGTAGTGTGTGATAAAGAACATTTCTTCTACGTCAAAGTATTTACAGCTTATTTCTACTATTATGAATTAGAGGCAGATGGAAAAATAGAAATGAAATAGTTTCTCTCTGAAGACTGAAAAACTGAATTCTAAGTTACAGTTCACATTTTAAAATGCAAAAAGTCAAAAAATCACACTTTGATTATTCTGGACAAGTTTTCAATAAACTTAATTCTTTATCAGCATGGGCTATTTTGAGTCCCCTGATAGTCTTTCATTCCTTCAAAAGAGTTTAAAACTTTTTATTTTTGCTTAAGATGGGTACATTTTTGTTTAATTTTGTTGTCCATGTACCATTTGTTTGTTAATGGCTTCCACTAACTGACCCACCAGCTTTAGACATCAAATCTTTCCAAAGCTTTTTTTTTCCTTTTTACCTTCGTACAAAAACATCAACTACATCAGTGGTCAAGATCTCAATTAGGTTTTCTCTAGATTAAGAGAACTCCTCTGCTGAACTCCCTGCAGTTTGCAATGTCTTTCTCACACTGGGAAGTCCAGCACTGGACACAGCATTGCATATGTGGTCTCCTAAGAAAAATCCAGGCCCAGTCCATCTGCAGGCTGATCATTTTCAATTTGCATTTCACATAGCAGCAAGTGAAGGTATCCAGTACCTTCCAGGCTCAGCTTTTTACCCTGACTGATCAGGAGCTGTGCGTGCACTTGCTATGACAAGTGACCCTCAGACTTCTGACAGCAGAAGTTGTCAGCTTTTCAGTATCGTAGTTTTCTAAGTTTTAGGACTATCAGGCTGTCAACGCCATGGGCTGTTGACCTAACAGGATTGTCAGCAGAAGTCCCCACTGAATCCCTCCCAATTGTTGTGATTTTCTAACACATTTTTCTTTGGCTTCAGGATGCTTAGCTGAGCTGCAGAACACTTCTCCAAATAACAAGAGTAACGACGACAGCAACAACAGCAGCAGAAGGAAAGAAGACTCATGCAATCAGTCAGGGAGGAAATTAGGACACTGAGGTTGGGAATTGGGGGTAGGGGAGGATGCTGCAACTGACAGGAAAGTAGATTGAGTTTGAAAAGGTTTTTTAAGTGTGTATACAAGAAGACTCAAGAATATCCCACCTGAGACTATCTCTGTGCTCACCTTCTGAGATGACTTCACCATCAGCACAAAAGAGACAATGATTTTTGAAAACTAAGACAGCACATTCACAAGAAACCCACAGTTATACAGCCAGGCGGGATCAGGCTGAAAGAAAGAGAGACACATATTTCTTAGACCATCCAGAAGAGTTAAGAAGAGCTAAATGAAGTTCCTGCAATTTTTATGTAAGCCAACACAACATAGGTACTAAAATTGAGTAAAGCTGACCTAGAACTGCACCATGGAAGCACAAATAGACTAACTAGGTAACCATAAGCCAAATTTCAGTTTCTCCAGGGGACACACCTGTACCCTCTATGTGGCATGGGTGGAAGAACGGGAATTTCTGAAAATGTGATTTGGGGATGTTTTTAGGCTTTTTTTATCACGTTTTAGCAGCTTGGCCCCTGCCTGAACAAGGAAAGAAAAATGGTGCTTTCAGAAGCTTTTGTTTCACACTGAGATTTGGTCTCCCTCTAACAGCATGCTATTGCTACACATAAAGCAGGCAAGCAACATGGTCCTCTGGAGGCAGGAGATCAGAATTATTTTTCTTACTATGGTAGTGATTTGGGTTTAGACCTTGAATAAGTTATTTTATCCCTCTAAGCATGTTCTCTAGTTTTCTGTTTTGCTGCGTGAGCAATAGACATGTGCTAGCTGTAAGGATTTACAGCAGGTTTTCCTTTGATCTGAGACATCTAGGTTACTACAACATAGCTGAACCAGAGGCTCTACAGTTGCTTAAAGTCTGGCACTGCCCTGTTTTTCTTACGTGCTGCAACGTTTCTTCACCAAATATATCTTCATCTTCCAGCAAGGTCTTCACCTGGCATTTAAGGTAAAAATTCTATACCAGCTGAAACTAATTCCTAGTTTTTCACTGTCTATTTATACACAAGGTACTTGGTTGGTGCACAGTGAATTGGTTGACATTTTAGCAGGGCAGACAAAATTTGAATCTTCTGACCCCTATTTGTGCTCCTAATTCCCAACCTCTGGCTACATCCTGATTGATGAAATAAACAGGACCAGAACAGCACAGGATTGAGGCCCCAGTGTTGTCTGTAACACAGACTTTTATTTATCTGCATACTGTCATGGACTTCCATAGACAATGGTCAGGTTGGTCAAACGTAGACCAAGAACCACTCTCTGGAAGCAGTTTGGATGAAGATGTGTGCTTTGGAGAAGGGAATTTAGCCACAAATACATGAACTGCAGTATGCAATCTCTCCCCAAGGCCAGATTGCTAATAAAGATGTAGCCTTCCCTATTTCACCTGGTTTGAATTTTGAAATATGTCCTTAAAGCAGTTGAATATGCCTCATTCTAGGAATGCTGCTGCCTAATTTTGACAGCCATAAAAGATTTCCCCATGAAGGATGTCATGGTTTAGGGCTGGGCCAGCCACTAAATCCTGGAGAGATGCTCTCTTTTAACCCTTCTCCCCTCCCCAGAAGGGAAGAGAAAGAGAATAAGGGAGAGAGACCTTATGGGTTGGAAAATAAACTAACAGATTTAATAAAAAAATAATACTAATACTACAGGATAATAATGTAAATTGGAAAATAATGGAATATATACAAATACGTACAAATATATATACAAAACAAATATAAAATCCTCCCCCCACCCTCCCCCAATTATGTATAAGTCACCAGAGGCTCTGTGGAGCCGGGCACTGCAAAAGTCCCAGACCAGACCCAGCACCAGTGGGAGCAGGATGCAGGAACACACGAATCAGGATCAGAGGCAGACAAACCAGCAGGGTTCTGCTCAGACTTCAGCCATTGCAGGATCGAAAAGGACGGAAGGATCTGAGATGGATGAGCTCAAAGATGGAAGCTAAGCCCCAAGATGAAAGAAGGGTCAAGATCCTCATGATCCCTCGGCTTTATACCGAGTATGACGTATGTGGGATAGAATACCTCGTTGGTCAGTTTTGGGTCTGCTTCCAACCCCTCCGTAGGTGCAGACATGGCACCCATGGTGAGACAATTGGCCTTCAGCTTATTGTTGTAGCAGCACTTACTGGAAAAACATGCTGCTAGCTTTCAGCAAGTTCAGCCACTTAAAAGAGACTGAGCTGAAAAGTAAAATCACTAAATAGAAAATTAGTTCTATTTAGCTCAAACCAGGACAAAGGAAAAGGACTTCTTAGCACTCACATCTGGGAGACAAAACCCTCTTCAAAAATTACTTGTAATTCTTAATGGCACAGGAGACGAATGACTAGTGCACTTTCCATAGAAATTTTGCTCTCAGATCCTCTAGGCATGTCTGAAAAAAGCCCTTGATCTCTCTATGAGATCCATCCTGTCATAAAATGGAGACTGTCAGAGAAAGAACTTTAAGATCTTGAAAGGAAAGCAGTATGCAAAAGCAAAACATAATTATTGCTGTACAGCATTCAGATTTCTTTTTATATTCTTGGGCTCTTATAAGAAAAGGTGGTGGGAGGGCGGATCGGCACGTAACATAGTACAGAATAGATTGCAACTGACTTTACATCCGTGTTTCTCCATTGTGTTTTGCTGATCTACTTACAGAAGTAGTAGAGAATATCCTGGTCTGGCAAATCACATGTCAGCAACAAAACCCATTTACTAAGGGGAAATTTGCATTTTGTTTTTCACTCTCTTCCAACTTTTTTCTTAATAAGACTTCAGAAAATAAAAACACAATAAATGAAGATACTACACTAAAAATACTCCTTAATCTCAGAAAATTATGTTCTTAAAGCAGTTTTGGATTCGTACCTGTCTTTATGATGACACACTGAATGGCTGGTTTGTGTCAAATCTATTGTACAAACGATTAAAAAGCCCATAAATCCAAATTACATATTAAAATACGCATTTAGCCCAGTAACTTAAATCAGACTAAGAGAAAAAAAAAGTCTCTTTTTCTTTCTCTTAAATTATGTTTAAGTCTTTACTGACATGTGTTTTCTTTTCTCCACTGGTTTTACTGACAGCCAATTTTGATAGGTTCTCTTTCTTACCAGCTTTCAATACTTTATGACAGTTGGCAAGCCAGTGTTGACATGGTGATAGGATTTGATATGAACACCAATACTTAAAAGTAAACTTTATTTTGCAAGCGATAGCTGCCATCATTTTAAACAGATATGCTGTCCTATTATATTATGTCTATCTTGTATAGGAGCAGAATGTGGTGCTAGGTGAGCCACTGAAATCTTTGCCTTTTTTCCCATGGGTAAAAGTCGCAAAGGGAGAAACTCTCTGTTTCCTATGTATTTATTTATGCATTTGCCCAGTGCAACCATAGGAATACGGGCATCAGATATTCCAGTGTGCCTGAAAAGGATGTCACTGAGGTCACACAGGAAGACTTGAGGTGTTGCACAGTAGCAAGGGCTCAGGGCAGACAAAGTAGGAGTCATCTGTGAAATGCAGTGTGTTCCAGCTCCTGGTCCTCATGGCCTGGTGTCCTCATGGGACACAAGATTTGGGAACTCCTAGTGGCAAGAAACTGCAGACCCTGTCTAAGAGGCTGTATCACCCTGTGCTGACCAAGCTTCCATTGCCTTGTTTCAAGTTCATTTTCAGAAAAAAACAACAACATTCCATCACTCACCCATGGAAAGTTTGCTTACTCCCCACATTTCATGATCAGTAGACAGGTCTCGTTTCATGATCGAAAAATGGGTATTTAAAACAGATGATGCCATCTGCCAAAAGTCAAAAAGAAAATCTGTAACTGAACAGAGAACCAAAACAAGGACCTTCAAGACATCCTTTGGGGACCAAAGGCAAGACATGGGATCTCCAAGGACAGACCCAATTCTAAGCCTTCCCCTTTACAGCTGCTGTAGGAGAGAGGAATTCTATGAGGAAGGGAGATTTCTAAGGAAGGAACATAGATATATATGTTCCTTCTAGATATCTCTGGACTATGCTATGTCACAGGAGAATACCCCAAGTACTGGACAAAATTTAGGACAATGTTCCAGTTACAAAACTCTGCTTCATCAGCTTCCAGAGCAGTTTCAGCTTTAGAAGGACACAAAGATGGTACTTGATAGAATTTGGACAGCAAAACATTTCATTCTGAAAATTCAGAGTCTCAGCAGGAGGAGAGGAAAGAAGGGATAAAATTTTCAGACATATGCAGTATAGTACAACTATAGACAGTATCTTCTGCTTAATCAAACAATGAAGAATTCTTAGAAACAAAGAATCATAGAACTCTAGAGTATCTCAAGTTGGAAGGGACCCACACGGATCATCAAGTCCAACTCCCTGCTCCTCCTACCTAAATCTAAATCATATGACTACTAACATCATCGAGCTATTCCCTGAACTCTGTCAGGCTTGGTGCCATGAAAGTTTCCCTGACGAGCCTGTTCCAGTGACCGACCACCCTCTCAGGAACCTTTTCCTAATGTCCAATCTGAACTACCCCTGATGCAGTTTCACTCCATTCTTTGGTGTCCTATCGCTGGTCACCAGAGAGAGGAGATCGGCACCTCTTGCTCTGTTGCCCACCCTGAGGAAGTTGTAGACTGCGATGAGGTCACCTCTCAGCCTTCTCTTCTCCAAGGTGAACAAACCAAGTGACCTCAGCCATTCCTTCTAAGTCTTACCCTTGAGGCCTTTCACCATCTTGGCTGCCCTCCTCTGAATACACTCTAATAGTTTGGTTTTCTTCTTATATTGTGGCACGCAAAACTGCACACAGTACTTGAGATGCAGTGTCCATCTTATACTGTGTAAGAGATTTTCTACAGTCAGACCATAGGCTGATGTATATTCCTAGGGGTAGCAATTAGGACCATTTTATGAGATCTGTCTTATACTTTGATACTACTGTTCTGTACTATCTATGGCAATTACACCAGCAGATAAACAACTTTTATAAATTTTATTTATGATATATATATGTATAACAATTAAAACCAACATCCTGGTATCTAATTCTCCCCTTATGCTCATTTTTAGTGATATAAAGACCAAATTCTTCCACTTTCTTCCACTTGACTGACGTACACCAAGGTGTCTCCGTAAATAGCTGCTAACACATAGCTCCTGCCATCTTTGCAGAAGTCTTAACATAGTCTGTTCATGTTTTTTAAGGTGCTCTAGCACTTCAGCTCCAGCAAAACAAGATTTTCAGCCTGGAAAACAAGGATCTCTGGAGAAAACATTTAGGCCCATTGTCTTTTAAGAAAGTAAAAAGCTGTTTCCAGCAAGCCATTATTTCCTTGTTCTTCCTGAATGCAACATTAGGGAGCTGTCTGAATATTAGCTATACTGTAATTCATAATAACTAGATTCCATTTAAGACCCTTACACAGCAGACCTGACAATAACCATGCTATTACTGCACATCAGCCCCATCTCTGTGGTAATACCTTCTATTTGGTTATCCGAGCTCCTCTTCTTGGATAATGCATCCTACCTCAGGTCGCTTTCATAAAGTAGGGAAAATGCAGTGATGCCCATTTTGTACACAGAAACAAAGAAACACTGCAAAGACTTACATGCAAAGTCTGACATGAATTACACTCCAGCATCTAAATTACAGCACACTACATTTCCTTCCATCTTACATTAAGCTAAGTTTTTTAAACCAGTGTAGTAACAGCTGGTCTATGGACAAGAGTAGTGTTGTATTAAGGGCTTCCCCTCTTTGCTAGTCACACACTACTGGAGAAAGGGGAATGGCAGGCAACTTAACATTGGTGGTGCAGGGATTCAAATAGGTAGGAATCACATGAGCCAGCTTGAGCGATCTGTACCACAGATGTCTACTGATCATGACAGCGACATTTGAGATATCCTAGAGTCTCCCATCTGTCTTCTAGCAGCTGGTCTTGAGGTCTGTGAGTCTGTGATAGTACTTTCTCATTTCGGACTTCCATGTGTAGTTTTTCAGACCCCTCAAGCCATCTCAGATGGCACTAGAAACCTGTTTGTAGGCAACTGAATCAAGCTCCAGCTTGAATCCACCCAGCCCCATGGTGAATAGTCATACAAGGAAACAATACCTGTCTTTCACACTTGGTTAGTCGTATCTCTTTTAAAGTTATGTTCGCTGCCCACTCTTTGCATGGCCAGCAATTTCCTACTTCAGCAATTTTTTAATGTTCCTCCTTGCATTGCTATAAAAGTATAATCCTCAGTGAGCTAAAAAAGCCTCATTTCTATGATTTTATGAGATGCCCATTTGGAAGAGGTCAGGAGGTGTTATGTTTATTATTGGTAACTGGAGATTTTGTTTTTCAGCTTTTTTTCAGCCTTACCTTCTTTTGCATTTCTTGCCTTGAGTTTAAGGCATCTGGCTTTGGGAGGTTGTCAGTTGTATGAATTATAACCTGACTTTGAGCAGGAGGTTTAAGTACACAATGTGAATCACTTGATTGATGGTGCATTTGATCAGCTGTGCAGTCAAGGTCCTTGCTCTGCTGAAAACCTCACTGCGCAGCCAATACTACAGCATCCCTGGCTAGCAGGAGGATCCGGGGTCAGTAGCTGTACTGTAATAAAATCTGCATCACTTTGGCTGGCATCTTGCCTGTTCTCTCCCCCTCAGCTGCCTTTCACTGTTCATGTAAGAGATTCAGATCTGGGGTCTTTCTTCTGTCCTCCATCCTTTTGCTCAGACCAGACTGCCACCCTGTCAGTTGCAGGAACTCCTGTGGTCTTTTGAACCTTGCGTTTAGCAGCAGATGTCAAAGCAAAACTCAGACTAGACATCACAGCACTGAAAAACTGACAAATTTAGGATGCATGTTTTGAGCAAAAAGAGCTCAAAACTTGATGACCCTCCATTGCTTTCAGTTTTATACCAGCTTTGGGGTTTCTTTAGACCTCTTCTGATCTATTTAAAAGAGTCACCCATTGCATTTTGGACTGCTTCTTTTTTGTTGTTGATGTGTGTTTGTTTATTTTTACTTTTATCTTTATAGCATCAAGGATGTTATTTCCAGATTTATTCTTGACATATACTCAAACTATTAGACCCGTAATTCCATAACACCATTATGTCATTACTAGTGTTTTTCTTATTACTTCTTTTTTCTCTTCAGTCTTTACATTCTCTACATACCTTCAGACAACTCATTTTGAAGTCAGTATGTTTCATAATAAAGTTTTGCTGTTCTCCCTCATTGCTATTCATATACCAAAATAACATGCTAGTTAGCCCATATATGCTGATTTCACGGTTCTTCTTGCAGACACAATGAAGCAGTATTCAGAAAAGGGGAAAGGAATCACTGGTGTAGCAGATTCAGGGGTTAAGGAGGTTTAAAGTACTGTCAGGGGTTAGTTCCCAAGTATAACAACCTAGGAGGAAGAACCTACAGCAGAGAATGCTTTCATATTTTATACAGTAAAATTTTACCATGAAAGAAAAATTGCAAACTAGAATACATGTCTCCCCCTCTCCATTTCCCATCAGCGATTTCTCTACTCCTTTCACGACAAAGGTGTTCTCCACTTCCATGTTCCCTGTCTGTAAAACTACTCTTGAACCCTGCACACTTGCTCAGCTTCAATAGGGGACTGAATTTTGTCATTACAATAATCCCTTCTCCGCCCTTGCAACACAGAGGAGACAGATTGTACCTGGAGACAGAGACTGGGTACTTGAACCCTAGGCTAGGTTCACTGACAGATCCTTCAATCGCTAGGATTTTTTTAGGTTTTATATGATATAAACCATATATTATTGTATTATATAAATACTGTTATTCTTATACAATTACACAGTGTTGGTTATATGCAATTTGTTATGAATGCCTCACATATATTCTGTTCTATGTATATGATGTATGTTACATGAAATTCATATCACTTTATATGCAGACACTACAGAAAATGCTTTTTATAGATATCTATAAATGTGTTGATGAAGTTGGCTATTACATAAAACTACCAGTAACAGCTTCTTGAGGAACCCAGTTCTGTCACTGTATGTTAGGTAAGATCTGACACACTGTATGGAGTTCCTCAGGAGGCATCAGCCTCACACTGCCACCGTCTTGCTTCCTGATTACATTCACAGAAGTGATAGGAAAATCTGAAGAGGAAAGAGAGTTCAAACATCAGCAGCCTTGAATGGTCCCTGAAAGAAAGTCATGGGAATTGCATTGTGGAGCTAGACACCTTGTGCTAGATGTCTGCATCCATGCCTGGATCAAGCCCCCAGGCTGGGAAGCTGACTGATAGTTTTATTCCTAAACTTTTCACTGATATACTGTTCGCAGGATTGGTCTCATTATTTCCTTCTGGGCTGCACTTCTCCAGCCACTCAAATATTATTTAACAGGCCTATTTTGAGGCAAACTCAGTTAGCAGCTGCTTGTGTAGCTTGGTGACATCACTGGATGAAGTATCTATCTCCAGAAATAAAGTACTATTGGTTTGTACCAAACCACTTTGTAATCACTGGAATCTATCCCACTTGCTAATGCAGAACAGGGAGGTCTGAGTAACAGGAAAATACTCTTAATATCATAGATTATTGCTTCGTAGGGCAATTTGTCAGAGACAGTTGGGAAGGTTGTGATCCACATTCCCTACTGCAAAATCACAGCACGGGAGGGGACAAGAGGCAGCGACTTCTGGAATGAGGAGCAGGGAAAGGGTGCAAAGAGCAGGATAAGCAATTCTCAGCAGCTCTTTGGAAAAATATAAACAATCTGGTAAGGGGGAGGAGGTGTGGGAGCCGAGCAGAAGCAAATTAAAAGGATAATTAGAAGATAAAAAAAAACTGAGTTGCTGAGTACATTTTAGCTGGTGAAGCTAGGGATTTCAGATGTATTCACAGCAGACAGATGGTAAAAAGGGGGAAAAAACAACCACCAGCAGCACACCCTATAATCAGTTCCTTAGCATGAATATTAGGGGTATTTAGTCAGGCATGGGGAATAAGGAGTTGGTAGCCTTAATATACAATTATTTTGTTTTGTCTATTTGCAGCAGTGGAAGAGGGGTCAGAATAACCAGAGACAAAAGCCACTGCCCTGGTTTGGAGCATGAGCTGGAACAGTCAAATAGCCCTCACCATTCATCTAGGCCGATATTTTAACTGTGGTTTTCACATTTCCCTGTGTAAGTGGTTGGGAATCCCTTTTTTTATCACACACAAATGTCTCTGGGCACCTGGAAGTTTAGTTACTGAAAGTATGGCTTAAAAGATAATTTAAAAGTCATTTTGCCATTTCAATAATCAATGGATTAAGAAAGATTAATGGATTAAGAAAGAAAAAGGAGTGAAAATAAAGAACAAATGAAAAGAAACTCAAATACCCCATTCCCCCATCTCTGTCAACATAAAATAACAGAAGCCGCACTAAGCAAAACACAGAAGAATGGAAACCACTTCCCCAACATGATGGAACAAGCACACGTCTTCCTAATGCAACAGAGTGAAGGACAGAGACTTGCAAAGCAGCTCTGACCACAGTGCACCTTCATGGCATGATGCAGAGACCAGTGCAGTGAATTGCTTTCGCTCAGCACCACAAATTCTGTTGTCTTGCTCTGGATACACAAATGGCTCATACAAACCAGCCTGGAGATCTCTACACTGTGGGTCTCAGAACCTTGGATCTGCTTCTCAGTCCTCTGGGGCCAGGTGGCACGTGCCTGTGACATACTCTTCAGCAGAGATGCTTCAGTTTGGGTTGCTTCTCTTTTTTAATGGCTGAACAGAGATACTTCATCTTGAGGGATGTACTTGAAGAGATGACTTGTTTCACCAGTCTAGTCTGAAGCTGGGCTCAACTCATAGCCAAAAGGAAAAGAGCCCTCTCACACACTTGAGTTACTATAAAAATAAAAACCCATTTCATTAAAAAATCCAATTCCCACTGAAATTACTACCAGAACTCCCACTGATTCAATTAAGAGAAGAATCACAGTGTTTGTAACACTCAAACCTGCTAATACATAAGACTATCTGACTCATGAGGACAGTAACCAGAGTCAAGCCATACACACACTTCATTACTCGTGGAATCATGACTCTGGCCAGTGTAGATGAGACCAAATTGATTTTAAATAAAGAAGCATTTTACCAAAGGCAAAAAATTTCAGATAATTTTGGTGATTTCAACAATATTTTTAATTTGCACTGCTTTGCTAATTGGGGAGATGTACAAAAAAGAATGAAGGTTTGGGCTTTTTGATGTCTGCTTTCAAAGTGAAATTGAAATTATATGGGAATGAAAGAAAAAAAACAACTTTTGTGATTCCTCTGGTATAGTCTCTCCTGTGAAGATGATTATTTGATTTTGAAGTATTGCAACATGCACATTATCAGTTCATTTCTGGTTGGAATATTTTTGTCTGGTTTGGTTTGGCTTGGTTTGTTTGGTCTGGTCTGGTTTGGTTTGGTGCTGCTGAGGTACTGCGACCCTTACATAAAAAAATAAAGGATTTTCATAAGAATGTATGTCCCAGATAGGTGTGAGATCAAGAAGATGAGTTACCTACCCTAAGCACGGTTGACCCATACTGTCCCCTACTCCATGTGGTGTTGCTCATGAGCTGTGAGTCTCTGGACTTGGTCATGGTTACAAAGACCACCAACTCCACGAGAGGACTGCACAGTCCTGGCCAGGCAGGCAAGCAGAGACTGCGCAGTCTCTCCCTCCACAGTCTTTGCAGACAAAGCCCACGTTGTGCCATAGCTTTCTCAGAAACCCTCATAAACGGCTCCCCAGTCTCCTCGCTCCCTCCAGGCCAGCAGCAGCAGTCATACAATGAGCCGCATTAACCACCACCAGCTAGAGGAAAATTCCTGCAACAGCTCCGGCGCAGATCATATTCCCTCCAAGCCTCTTCCTCTCTCCCAGTTGATGAATGCCCCAAGTCTCTTTTTATTCCTCCCAAAGTAGTGAATAAAGTGGTCTGGAGGAGCTGACGCAGAAAGAAGTGTCAGCATATGGCGGATAGCACCGTATTCACTGGAGATAGAACTTTCCTTTCAGAAAAATTTCTGAAGAATAAAAGCCTTCATTTTCCCCTGGCACCAGGCCTGGCTTTGCAACAGCTATTTCCATATTCCACTTGTTTCATCTTGGAGGCTATGATTCCTTGATAGATCAGAGCTTGCATCACTTCATCTCCCACTTAACTAATTTGATGAGGAAAATGGAACTGCTATGGTGGCAATTTAAGTGTATTAAAGAAAAAAGTGAATGCAAAATTTTGATTCACCAAATTTAAAGTCCATTTCCATTACATTTAATAAGTTCAGCCTCTCTTAGTTCATCTGTACTTATCTTTAAGTCTGCATGGCTGGGTGGCATTAGAAATAAGAAGATTATTCATAGTAGGGTGCTCTGCCTGTGAACTTTTTCTTAGCTCTCAGTAGAGAAAAAGAATCTTTGCTCAACTGTATATCATTTCATAATCATATGAGTGGTCGGCTTTTCTGTTCTTATAAAATCAAATCTCACACCATCAGCCACAGACCTTTCAAAAATACCAAAAGGGGAATAATTAATTCAAAGAGAGTAATCATTAAAGTATGAGGATAGTCTGACACATGCTTTTTATTTCCCTCCAAGCATACATGAATTATGAGATCCAAATCACAGCTCTTGTAAGGGACTAGTTCATGCATTTGTGTAGGGAGAGGGAAGGGAACTTGCTACATGAATTCTCACCCTTTCACTGTAAATCCATGCACAAACCCTTTGAGTCTGAAGGCCCGAATCACGATGTAGTACACTGAATCAAGGAAAAGTAGGTGCAGAAGTGAGCCCAAGGAAGAAGCTCTGCAACAACTGACATTAATATGGAGGGGAGGGAACATGCTAAAAGGCTGCCTCTGGGGTGGCAGCAGGTGCTTAAATTCTGAAAGATTTAAGGAGAGGTTGGGGGAAAAAATAGATAAAAACTTCCACACAATCTTGCAAGCAGCAACAGCTGGTGCTTCCCTGTCGATGGAGTCAAGGAGAGGGAGTGAAGCCCTTGGAGCTCGCGTGGGAGCAGGTGGAGGAAGGCATCGCTGTTATTTGCAGCAGACGTTCCTTAGCAACAACCTTGAGCAGATGGGAGCCTGGGTACTGCTGTGCAGAGGCTCCATCAGCAGCCCCTCATCCCCCTCAGCCTTTGCCCTGGGCAGAGGGAGGTAAGACAAGACTGCAAAGTCTACCAGAGCACTTTTCTCCAGATAAAAAGAAAGGAATAAGGAGATCATCTTTGATTGTGCTAGGTGGAAGCCCAAAGAGACATGAATAAATTTTATTAAACAAGTTTTATAAATACCAGAAACGCTGTTGTAATCAACTGACAGAGGGCTTATGGATCAGGAATACAGGGAGAACAGGGACAGGTGACATGGTGGTGGTCTGTTACAGGCCACCTGACCAGGAAGACCAAGCAGATTAAGGCCCTCTGCAGCCAGATAGGAGCAGCCTCATGTTCACACCCTCATGGAGTAGTTCAACCACCCCAATATCCATTGGAGGCACAACACAGTGGGGCATAAGCAATCGAGAGGTTCCTGGAATGGGTTGATGATAATTTCTTTCTCCAAGGAGGTGATTCTCTCCCTCTACTTCACTCTCATGAGACCTCACCTGGAGTATTGCATCCAGTTCTGGGGCCCCCAGTATCACAGAATCACAGAACGTTAGGGATTGGAAGGGACCTCAAAAGACCATCCAGTCCAATCCCCCTGCCGGAGCAGGAACACCTAGATGAGGTTACACAGGAAGGCGTCCAGGTGGGTTTTGAATGTCTCCAGAGAAGGAGACTCCACAACCTCTCTGGGCAGCCTGGTCCAGTGCTCTGTCACCCTCATTGAGAAGAAGTTTCTTCTCAAATTTCAGTGGAACCTCCTGTGTTCCAGCTTGTGTCCGTTACCCCTTGTCCTATCATTGTTTGTCACCGAGAAGAGCCTGGCTCCACCCTCGTGACACTCACCCTTTAAATATTTATAAACATTAATGAGGACATATAATATAAGGAATTGGAGCTGTTGGAGCAGGTCCAGAGAAGGGCCACGAAGATGATCAGGGGCTGGAGCACCTCACCTACAGGGACCAGCTGAGAAAGTTGAGGCTGTTCAGCATAGAGAAGAGAAGGCTCTGAGAGGACCTTATAGCGGCCTTCCAGTTTCTGAAAGGGTCCTACAGGAAAGTTGGGGAGGGACTTTTTACAAATGACAGAATGAGGAAGAATGGTTGTAAACAGGAAGAGGGTAGATTCAGACTAGTTATTAGAAGGAAATTAGGGTGATGAGACATTAGCACAGGTTGCCCAGGAAAGCTGTGGATGCCCCCTCCCTGGAAGTGTTCAAGGCCAGGTTGGATGGGGCTTTGAGCAACCTGGTCTGGTGGGAGGTGTCCCTGCCCATGGCAGGGGTTGGACTGGATGATCTTTAAGGTCCCTTCCAACCTAAACCATTCTATGATTGTATGATTTGAAAATGGACAGTTCACAGATGCAGAGGATTTCAGAGAAAGTATACATTGACAGATGGATGTATTATCAAATTAAAGAAACGAGGAATCTTCTGTAGGATAACTAGTTAATCTTGTACATGGAGAATGTAGAGAATCATCAAAGTTGAACATAGCTAACAGCAGAGGTGGAGCTTCCTGTAGGCTGTGCCCATAAGACTGTAACAAATACCACCACATTCTTCAGAATCAGGTATGCAGAACTGAGTGCTCTGATGTCCTTCATTATGTTACTGTACATGTAAATATTGTCTTATTATCATTAAAGGAAAATAAATTCTACTGCCTGCATTTGATCTGTCACCATACCCTTGAGACTTGTTTGTAATCTGCATGCAAAAGCAAGGGAGAATAAAAGTACAAAGACCATAAAACTTCACGGTCAATAAAGAGCCGTAATTATCTCTAGGGGAAAGGACAAAAGCCCTCTTCTTAGAGTTTGTACATAAGAAGTGATGGGATTTCTTACACCTTCTCAGGGACAGGATGTTGTTTGAAACATGACTATGGCCAAATTAGGATTGTATCAGCCAGACTTGCACCCTCAATGCCTCTTTTCTATTAATATCATCATTAATGAAAATCTGACAGATTAGTTGCTTTATCTTAGTTGATTACCTTGATTAATCAGGATCTAGGTGAACAACTTGAAGACTTAGGAATAGCTCTGTGTGCCAGCAAAAGCAGATAAACACTTGATTATGTATTCTGGTGAGTCAAGCTCACCCATATGGGATCTCATCTCCTGTGTCTCCATTTCCCTTCTGCTAATCTAACCTCTTAGCAGCATTTTAGCAATTCCTGTGGGTGATACAAGCAGTGAATAGAAATTGGAAAACTACAGATGAGTCTGAATTTACTTCCATTAAAGCCAATGGATGCTTTATTTCATTAACATCAAGGACACTAGTCTGAGCAATAATGGTATTTAATATTGTATCTTTGGCAATGTCTGGACAAAATGAGAACTCCTTTTTCTTGCTTCTGTAGAGGTACAGACCAAAAAGAGTGTAATCAGACCAAGGCTGAAATTTTATTTCTTATCAGAATTTTCTGATTAGACAGAACTGTGCAGTTTTTAGGAGATGGTTAGTTTCAGAGTCTTCTAATGTGTACCCTATCAGTTTGCCAGTTTCGAACCTTTCAGTCCACTAGCTCATCCACCAAGTTGCCAATGTTTCTGATGACTCCCAGCTTTTTGACTGATCATCTGCCAGACAGGGTAAGATCAGAGCACAGAGACTCTTCATGGATCTTCAAAAGCCAAAACTCCCTGTCTGCTAGTTAGCAGACCACTGTGCTCTCAGGGTCTCCAGGGTTTCCACAGCTCCTGCTCATCAGCTCCAGAGTCAGGGCTTGTTCTCCTTTCACAGATAATCTTCAAATGTTATTTTTTCCTCCAAAAAGCAGTAAAACAAAATTCAAAAATATTAGATCTTATGTGAAAGAATTCCCTGCCCAGACTCCTTAATCCAAAACCTAGGAGCAAGCTGAACCAGTACACAGACAAAGTGGTAAGATTCTGTTCAGGACATAGCCAGACAATGTTATTGAATGGTCTTAGATGTGACCATTTCTGTTTTCAAATTATTGTCCTGTCAGGTCCATTTTTATGCAATACTGGACTAAACCATGGAGGGGGTGGGTTGGGGCGGGGGAGAGGGGTATTTATGTATTTATTTATTCTGCACTGTAACAGTCAAGGAGGTTTCACAGAATTAATTATACATCTCAGCTAAAAGTGCAGCAACTTTCAGCCAAAAATCACTACTGCCTTACACTACTAGGATGTGAGCCCATGTACACATCTGGAAACACCTATAAACTGATTGTGCTGAATCTATGTATACCTGTACTGCCTTCTTTACTCTACTGTAAAACATCAGTGTCAGCATTTCACTAGATACTATTCCTAGCTGTCTTATGTGAAATAAGTTTAAATTAAACTGATATAAGTGTGTCCAGATATGAATTTGCAGTACTTTTGTTACATTGACTGATATCATTTCTTCACTTAATCAACAGCTACGAGTAGTACAAGATAAGGCACAAAAGCAATATGGTTATTGTTGCTGCTGTTATTTTAGCACAAACAAATTGTGGCTGCAATCTTACACCAATCAGTAGCAGCAATTACAACTTACTGTCTTAGCCATTATCAAGCAACAGTTCTCAGTATGGGCAGGGACTGAGGTTAGCCAGCAATGTCCATATACAACACCCTTGCCTCACAGCTGCTGCCAACATCTCCATTTTCCTTTTGTTTAATTAGGCAATTCAAAATAGTTTCTCCCACCCCTCTTCACACCCTCAAAGGAAGAACCACTGCTGACATTTCCAAGACAAGAATATGTAGTTTTGTATTCTTTATCATTTTATCCTCCATCAGGGCTGATTCTTTTAACTGGTAGGAAAGCCAACTTCACGTTTCATAGAATATGCCCTTTTTTATGCAAAACATTAGCTAGAATGACATTTCAGCACTGATCCTGAGAAAAGGACATTGCAAAGTGTCTTTATGGTGAGATAAATCCAGTGTAGCATGAATAAAAAAATTTCCAGTGCATTTCCATTCTGATTACATATCTGCTTGGAAATCTAGATAGCTTGTTTAAATCATCAATCTACTGGGTTCAATGCCATGGAAATTGCAAAGACGTTCTGCTTTGCAGGACCTCCTGTACAGTACTTTGTTGAAAAAATTTGAATATGCCTATGTACAGAGCTAAGAAATTTGATTGTGACACTTTTCTGTATGGATTCTGACACTTTTCATACAGAACTGAATTTTTCAGGATTCAGTTCAGCA
>NW_010180992.1:100502-106502 GCF_000695765.1 Mesitornis unicolor
GTTACATCACTAGACTCTAAATTAATTATTTTGAAAAACATTGTTTTTTTCTTTAATTCCATTGTAAATCTATTCTGTGGGGTTCTTTAAGGATTCACAGATTCTTTTTTTAAAAGATCTACATCATGTATAATTTACTATATTCTTATTGTGCAAGGTTTATTATTACTTCTATTTCCCACTCATAAAAGTAATAATATGGGAAACAATTCCTTACTTAATTTTGTGATGATTTGTTCTTTTCTAGAAATTTCACTATTGCAGCTAGTCCCTAAACATAAAGAAGAAATTTCCCTGCTGATGACACAGGCACCAAATAGGAAATGAGATGTGTTCCTGGTACAATCATTGTAATTGTTACCAAGCATAGACAGGGTGACCTATGGGACAGGGAAAAATCTTGGTGTAGATTTCTCCAACCAACCCTTCTGCTTACAGGTTAATTTGCTCTCAATATACTATACATATTACACAATGTCATAGTCATTAAAGGATACACAGATAAAATGCTAAAGCTGAAGTGAACAATTCCAGAACAAACTTTTATGTTTAACTCTTGATTTAGAGAGAGGAAGGAATATAAAAAAAACCCTCAAAAGACTCAAACCTGCTATTTATAAAAGCTTTTCAAAGAAAATTAAAACCTAAGATGGAAGAGGTCATTCTTGGACAGCTTCTTGGACAAATTTTCTTTCCTTTTTTTTTTTTTTTAAGCAATTCTGACATAGCATATTTAGTTAATTCCTTTTTGGTTTTGACACTGAAAAATCCCATTATATGAAACTCTTTGTATTTCACTTACCCCTAAGGATACTTAAAAATAGAAGTCTCTTTGTGTTTTCATGGCTTTTCTTTTCATATTCCTTTTTTCCTTATTTTTAATTTAAAAAGTTGTCTAGTGTTAAATATTTCAGATGGTCTGCCACACTCTTATTTCAAGCCTCCTGGCACTTCTGCAGATCTACCTCATGCAGAAGTGAGATGCAGCTTCCATGCCAAATTGCCTTACAGTTTCCAAGTGACAGCTACCCCCTTTCCTTGTTCACCTTTCTGATGTAAGTATAATGTCACCTTCATGGTACAGGGGCAGATTAACATCCATCTCCTAAGTTCCTGTGTAACAGCATCATCTCTTGTGCATGGTAGAGACCACCATAAAGCCAACCATAGAGGGTGGGTGATAAAGAACCTTAGTCTCTCCAGTCAGCTTGTGGCATGGCCTGGAAGAAGACTGCACATAAATGAGGGCTTCTCAGATCTGGTTTATCTGGGTACCACCATAGCTGTAGGCCTATCTTGAGTTCTGTTCTGAACAATTTACATGCATAAGAGGAGTCAACCCAAATATTAGTATACCTTTAGTCTCTTTCCTTAGAGCAAAACTCCATGCCTGTGTCCAAGTCTCCCACCACCTAAGACCTAGAGCTATGTCCTCATGAACGTGTACCTACAGCCATCACTTCCATCCAAATACTTTCCCCATCCATACTTGTATCGCCAATTCAATACTTCCTGTCTCATCCTTCCTTACCAGTTGTTTCTCACCCATCCTCTCAGATGTTAATGGCCAAGCAGGTATTTAGACAGAAGGGCATGTTTTCTTACCCTTCAGCTCAGATACATCTCTTTGAAGAAGTCACCAGGAGCAGTTGCCTTGTTACTTTTGCATATACTTGTGCCCCATCAATGGCTTGCACACCACGCTTGATAAACTCCAGAATAAACTATTCCAGACTCCTGAGCTGCCTATCGGTTTCTTCACTAGCAGTAAGGTCACTCTTAAAAATAAAGCAATAAAACTTCTTCTAAGTAGAAGGAAATGACCTTTATTTGTTTCATGTCTAAGTAAACTACATAAAAATAACATGAAGTCTGTGACATGAGATAACCAAAGATGGTAAATTTAGGCTGACGCTTTGTCCTTAACTTGAACTGCTCAACAAGAAAGTAGAGAGTATAAACAAAGATTTGATCTTAAATCAGATTCTCTTGGGATGTCTCATTTTGTTATATGCTTAATATATTTTTCAGGTACTTCCTGAGCTGCCTGTTATATGAGACAAAATCTCAGGGAAAGCAGAAAAACAGGAATGCTGAAGACCATCACTGGGGATAAGCGCCCCTTAGGACCAGATGCTATAAAGCTAAATCACAAAAACAGAGTCCCTGCCCAGACAACTCAGAAGTTAAATGCCAGAAGGGATACAACAGATGAGCCATTCAGACAGACAGAGAAGGGAAAAGAAGAGCAGGCACCAGCTGAAAGGATCCGGTAACAAAAAGAACGAAGGTCAAATGAAAAAGGCTTGCGAACCTTGACATTGCAGTTTTTCAAATATGTGGGAGTTATGGTAGGGGAAGCATCAGTAAGTTTGAAGAAGACTCCAACAGAAAAACACATGTGGGGCTATTTTCTGTTCTTAGTCATCTAGACTAGTCTTTCAGGTGACTGTGGGTTTGTAGAGCCTATCCAGTTTGAAGGTAAGTGTTCTCAGATTAAAACCATACAACAAAACACCTTAAAATATAAAATGCAAAACTATACCAGTGAGACTTTTGGGACAAAATTATCACACTCTAAGTCAGACTGTTTTCCAATCAGGTAGCCAATGTAGGTGTTTTGGTTCACATTCGAACGCAGTTGCTCCTAATTTTTCTCAGCTGTACATCCTAATTTTAATTATATTTAGTGGGTACAAATAGTTCATAAAGTTCAAGAAAGAAAAAAAAAAGATTAATTCTTCTAAACCTGATCTCCTTCACTTAGCACAAATTTAAGTAAAATAGAGACACTGAAATGGGATTAATTGGAGGCCAGTTTTTATTTATAATCTATATGAAAATATACGCAAGATATAAATCATGATGTATTGTTAGCTACAGGATTGTCTTTTTTGTAATTGATGGACCAATAAGGCTCAGTGCTCTCCAAAAACACTGTTTCCCTAACCTTAATAATTGTAGACATAACTGCTTGCACAGTGATGGTCTTATGTCAGGCCTTGGGAAACAAATGGAAGACTCATGAATGATTTCTCAAAAGCCAAAGTCTCACACTGATCACCAGTGAACCAGTTATTTGTCATCTGATAGTTCCCATCCACCTTGGCAGAAGAAGGACTAGAAGTGCCCCATGAAGGCTAAGCCACCTATCTTCCTACCTCAGGGACAAATTGTTGTGGGTTAAACATGGCAGGCAACTAAACATCACACAACTGCTCACTCACACCCACAGTCAGATAGGGAAGAGAATCAGAATGACAAGAGTTAGAAAAGCCCTGGCAAACTTCCTCTCCCTCC
This sequence comes from Mesitornis unicolor, assembly GCF_000695765.1. NCBI lineage: Eukaryota > Metazoa > Chordata > Aves > Mesitornithiformes > Mesitornithidae > Mesitornis > Mesitornis unicolor. Next base: position 103,803 of record NW_010180992.1, read on the forward strand.
CCTAGTTTTACTGCTGTGCATGATGTCATATGGTATGGAATATCCCTTGGATCAGTTGGGTCATCTACCCTGGCTGTGCCCCGTCCCAACTTGTGCACATCCAGCCTACTTGCTCGCAGTGCAGTGTGAGGAACAGAAAAGGCCTTGACACTGGGTAGGCACTGCTCAGCAATAACTAAAACATCAGTGTGTTATCAACATCATAGATCCAAAGCCTACCCCCATAATAGCTACTATGAAAAAAAAATAATTTAATCCCAGGCAAAACCAATACACAAATCAAGACTCATACCTGTGCAGAATTTTAAATCTGCTGTTTAGTCAAGTTTTTGAAATTAAAATGTTGATAGAAGGACTACAAATGGAAACTCAAGAGTTGAATGCCAGGACGTAGTACGCTCACCAGAGATTATTTTTCTCACCTAGAAGAAAAAGGCACGGCAGAAAACATAAGCTGTAAAAAAAGAAACCAAATTTTAATGTGAGAGGTAGTTAAACAGCTAAACATATTTTACCAAAAGAAAATTTTAAGTTGAGATAGGAATTTTCTGTTGAAGTTGTACTGTAGATTTGTAGTTTAGCACCTCCAGATACAACATATACATCATGAAAGTGATTCTTTCTGGCCTCAAAGTATGTAAGAAAACATTGATCCCAGGTGAAAATATGAATAAAGTTCAAAACATTTTTTCTACTTGTTTTTCTGTAGTATATACTTTTCTTGGCTACTGTATTTTCATCATGCTATCTTTGTTTGTCCTTGGAAAACCTCACCAGGGTGATAGGCCAGTATCCTGTTGTTCCACATGCTACACAGAGAGGCAACAACAAAAAATGTCCTCCACCCCAGAACTGCTCACGGTAGAGCTGAAACTAAACATCTGTGTAGAGGTAGGAATAAAAAAAAAGGCAGAAATTCAGGGTACAGAGGGGGTGGCTGCATAATGTTGTTAAGTTTTTTGTAAGGTTCATGACGAGAATGGACTTCAAGGGTATTTTAGGGGGCTGAGGCTATGAATTTTGCTATTTGTTATGGGAAATCAAGGGCAGTAAAGGAGAGGGCAACAAGTGGAAGTGGGCAGATCATGGGTGGAGTAGAGGCAGAAGCTGACATGATACAGATTGAAAGAAGCTGGGTGGATAGTTAAGTTCAGTAAGTTTGGTTAAGGCAAATAGGTGCTTTGGGTTTGTTTTCTTGTAGTAAGAAAGGAGAATCCTGAGGGAAGTGTAAAAAGATGGCATGAGAGGGGCAATGCTAAATCCAGCTGACAGTCAGTCAGAAGTGGTATACCCCAGGGCTCAGTACTGAGGCCAGTTCTGTTTAACATCTGGCGGAGGGGACTGAGTGCACCATCAGTACGTTTGCAGACAACACCAAGTTGGACAGGAGTGTTGATCTGCTCGAGGGTGGGAAGGCTCTGCAAAGGGACCTGGAAAGGCTGGATTGATGGGTCAAGGACAGTTGTATGAGGTTCAACAAGGCCAAGTGCTGGGTCCTGAACTTGGGTCACAACAACTCCATGCAGCGCTACAGACTTGGGAAGGAGTGGCTGGAGCTGCCAGGCAGAAAAGGACTTGGGGGTGTTGGTGGACAGTGACTGAACATGAGCCAGCAGTGTGCCCAGGTGGCCAAGAAGGCCAAGACCACTGTGGCTTGTGTCAGAAATAGTGTGGCCAGCAGGACTAGGGAAGTGATCCTTTCCCTGTACTTGGCACTGGTGAGGCCATACCTCAAACACTGTGTTCAGCTTTTGTCCCCTTACTACAAAAAGGACATGGGGCACCAGAGCGTGTCCAGAGAAGGGCAATGAAGCTGATGAGGGGTCTGGAGCACAAGAATTAGGAGGAGCGGCTGAGGGAACCGGGGTTGTTTAATCTGGAGAAAAGGAGACCAAGGAGAGACCTTATCACTCTCTACAACTACCTGAAAGGAGGTTGTAGTGAGGTGGGGGTCAGTCTATTCTCTTAAGTAACAACAGATAGGACAGGAGGAAATGAGCTGAAGTTGTGCCAAAGGAGGCTTATACTGGATATTTTGGAATTTTTTTTTCACCAAAAGTGTTGTCAAGTATTAGAACAAGCTGCCCAGAGAAGTGGTGGAGTCGCCATTGCTTGAGGTATTAAAAAGACATGTAGATGTGGCATTTAGGAACATGGTCTAGTTGTGGAGTTGGCAGTGCTAGGTTAACAGTTGGATTCGACAATCTAAAGGTCTTTTTTGAGCCAAGTGATTCTATGAGTCAGTGATTCTATGATGTGGTCAGAGTAGCAGCCTAAGAAAGCCCTCCTGACAGCAGTGACTTACTCACACGGATATGACTACGGTAAGCTTGTATATGATGGGGTGACAGAGATGTAACTTGCTTAATCAGAACAGGAGGCAACCAAACAATGGGTAGGAAAGTCAGAATAGCTGCAAAAGCCCTTTTAGTTTAGAAAAGATGAAGACCTAAATTTGAAGATAACCAAGGACCTGAACGATCGACATAACAGTGGAATTACCTGTAGCAAAGCATTTCAAACAATGATTGTAGACAGTGCCTTTAATAAGAGCGGGAGAGGGACACGAGACAGAAGTTGAAAAGGCAGTTAGAGGTTTTTCAGGTTGATTTGTCTGTTTGTTTTCCTTTTTCTTCAAAGATATTTGAGATAAAGGAGCAGACTGGTCAAGAGGGAAATGCTTGCAAGTTGGGAGAGTCA
>NW_010180993.1:0-21277 GCF_000695765.1 Mesitornis unicolor
GATGGCACCAAGGATAAGGTGTTCCATCACAGGTTACAGAGTACTGGAACAGGCTGCCCAGATAGGTTGTGGAGTCTCCTTCTCTGGAGACATTCAAAACCCTCCTGGACAGGTTCCTGTGTGACCTGGTCTGGGTGATCCTGCTCTGGCAGTGGGGTTGGACTGGATGATCTTTCAAGGTCCCTTCCAACTCCTAGTATTCTGTGAGTCTGTGATACTGCTTCTGAAAAAGCCTGTGAAAAAGTGTGTCTGCAAAAAAAGGTAGCCAAGAGGCTACATGGGTCATTTGCCTTGGAAGACACAGTCACTTACCTTTATTTTAAACATGCAGTTCTGATTATGACTTTACAACTTAAAAAGAAAAGAGCTAGGTCAGCAATGACCCTATCAGTGTTTGAGCTCTAACTGTAGAAGGCTACCTTTAGAGGATTTTTTGCTAGCTCCAGGAGAGAAAGACAGGGGAAGTTCATCAAGGGAGCTCTGTTCAAGATCAACCACGTAGCAAGAGAAAGACGACAAATGTTAGAGTCTTTTACCCATTTAATGTTTTTTAAAAAGCCCCAACTATAGTGGATCAGGTTATAGTTCTATCTAGTCTTGTATCCCATCTCTAACAGTTTCAAGCAATAGGTGCCTATGACAGCAATTTGAGACTCAAAGGTGTGCTGACTAGAAGCACTGTCTGCTCATAAACAGAGAAAATGGATGCTGACCCAGTCCAACATGCAAACCTGCTAGACGGACCAGCTTCATATCATCTCCTATAAACCACTGTTGGATCCTGTATTTGCAAAAAGTTAGTAGTATTATTTTAACTGCAAAAATGTTGATGGAAAATGTATTCTTTGTGATAGCTTCTTATCGGAGAATAAATGCCTCATTAATCTTAGACATTTCATGCTAAGACTATTATTGAAGTTAGACAGAATGATGAGTAACTTTGTAGGGAGCACAGATTGCTATATATGCCCATTAGTCTCCCTCCATACTGTACAAGTCACTTCTTTTGTTTCTCAGGCTGCAGCATGCTGCTCTATCCCTGCTCCACAGCTCCTGATTTAATTGAAAGAAGACAGATGGAGTGCAGTGAATTAGTATACGTTCACCTGAGTTTTCTTTGTAATCTCAGGAAAAAAGAGTGGAGGAAGAAAGGGAAAGGATCTTGAAATGAGCATTAAACACTGTGGACAAAATTAAGTCTAAATATAATACCTGTAGATATTCCACAGTATTCTCTGTCTGCTTGTTACCTGTGTTTTCACCTTCTAATTTGATGCAAGAATGATGAAGGTGAGCATTCGTAAGATGGATGCTGCAAGTTTATACTGTTTCTTTGTGAAGATGATTTAATCTATAATGGAAGAAAATAACAGAAAATCCTATCGTGCCAAGACGTTGAAAGCTGTGTAAATGTTATGGGTGTAACAGCTATTTTGGCATTAAGAATAAGAAAAGGGAAGACTTGGTTGCAGGTTCTCCATGGGTAAGCTAAGGAAGAATGCTGCGATAGTCTTTTTTCATGTTGTCCATTGAATGTTTTCTAAATTTTTGAAACCTAGTTTAAAACAAGGTTTTGTATATTTGATCAGTGCTTTTACTACTACAAAAGAGAATGAGAGATTTTCACAGTGAGGTTTTTAATTCCACCGTTTCAATGTGTACCTGGTAGTATGACTATGAACAGCAGATCCTTTCCCAGCTCAGAAAAAAGTGTTTCTTTAAGCTTCATTCTCAAACAGTGACTTTAATCATATGGTCATATGACTTGGTGAGTTATTAGTAAATCGATCAGTTTCAAAATGCATCTGCTTAAAAATTTTTCCACTACACATTGGAGGTCCACTAAAACTCTTGTGGCTGGTGGCTTGGCAGATAAATAGATATAAATGCAATGTGAGACTGCTGAAACATTAGAAACAAGAAGGAAACTGGGGGTTCAAGAGCAAAGTAACAAGGATGGCTCCTGCTGGAGCCCATCATCTTTTTACATTCCAGGAGCTTGGATCCAGCCTGTTCAATCATCATTGAGACTGTGGATATGCCCTAGATCACATGACTCATAAATTTAAAAGCTGGAGTGTTTGGGATGTAAAATGTAAAGTTTTTGCAGAGTGAGAAAGGAATAAACATTCTGAAGTGGAAACAGTTTGCTCCTACGTCGCATTTCAGAATAGCCAAGTTTAAATGTATATATTTCTATAATTCTGAGGAAGAAAGATAAGATCAGCTTGATGGAAGATGCAGTTTTACCTTTTCTTTCAGTGTCTTTGCAGGTTTACTTCACCACAAAACTTAACCCATTCTTTCAACAAATAAATAAAGCATACACTGTAAGAAAAGAAGAGATGAAACTTAGGAGATATACTCCTCATTCCTATTATTTATAAATACTTTTGAGGCTATACATTATTTATCATAGGTCTTTATTTTCACATATGTTTTTTAGACTAGACCCACCAAGTTCTAGTTCTGACAGGGATGCCTTTGAGTACAAAAGCAACAAAAATTGATTTTAATAGCATATGATCTGTCATTATGCTACTTTTATAATTCTCTGGAAAGATATTCTGGTTCCCTAAATTTACATCCCCTAGATGCAACCCTAATGGGTTTGTGCTTCAGATTAGACACTTAAATTTAGATGCTTACATGTAGGCATGTTTAAACTTCCATTAACATCAATAGATAGAAATTAACCTCATGTGATTTCCATCTGTCTCCTTCTAAACTTCAGGACTGTCCTGGAGGATAATGCTCCAAAGAGAAAAATATTGTGTTTTAAGGTTAAATATGAACTATGCTGCATGAGGAAACTTATAGTTTAAAAATATATATTTGCAGACAACGAGTACTATTTCAGGGTAAGCTTATTTGTAGAGCAATAGTCTTTTTTAGCTGGTGTTAAAAAATGTTTTTACTCAACATGTCTGGTCTGTGGCTCATGATATACACATGTTAAGTACTAAAGCTATAACTCACAGAACACTTTACCTTTCCCTGCTCTGCTGCTGGCACCATTTTCTTAAGTATTTCACATATCGACCAAAGTTAATCACGTTCATTGTCAAATTGTTGAGAACCTTGCCATGGTTTCATTCTTTTTCCTATATAAATTATGAGACTTTAATGATGAGATATGGAAATCATATGGCCTCCATTTAAATCAAGAAGCTGATAAAAAAGAATGTGTCTTATTAGGTAGACAAAACGGTTTCCTGCGATTCACAGCCTGGCTGCTATGACTTTCACCTCTTGTTAAACAATTAAAGGACCAAAAGTAGCAGCAGAAAGAAAAGAAAGAAGAAAATGCTTAATTGTTGTTTTCAGCAGTACAATTAGCCTCTTTAATTGCCTATCCTCAGTGATTTAAGCAAACTCTAAGAATCTTCAGGGAGATAAACATTTGCTATTTCTGGAATTCTAAGTGAATATAAGAAGGGGAGGCTAAATACAAATATTTGACGAATATTTTTCCCTAAATGCAGACAAAGCAAACACTGATCACCTTCTTCAGATCAAGAAAAATCAAATCAATATATTCACTGGTTTTGGTGTTTAATGAGAGATTTGTAGTAAAATTTAGCCATCAAAGTATGGTTGTCTCTTTTCTTAAGCCTTTCATTTCACTCTAAGTCTATCAGAACAAAAAATAAGCTAACTCAATGGATAATGCTTCCTGATGTCTTTGTCTACCACTTCTTGAGATGCAGTGCAGAATTTTGTCAGTCCTAGATGGTGACAAGTATCATGATAACTTGTTAATTTACCAGAAGGTAAAGTTTCTGCCCTATTAGTATGTGATATATACAAAGTGTATCATCAAAAGAATGTGCAGATTCTTTGCTAGATTTGTGACACATTCATAAAGTATCTCTGTTTGCTGATCTTTCTTTGGCAGGTGCATCCTCCCGTATTTCCCCAATATGTTCCCTTGTTTACAGTCTTGCAGCCAGCTGGTTGACAACGGATATTTTCTGCTATTGTGGTTTCATGAAAGCAAGTTGAGTTCTTGCTCATTCGCTCACTACTTCATTTTCAGGCAGAATTACAATTTGGGATTGTGCCCTTTCCTATGCACCAAGTCTACCAGGAGGTTTATAAAAATGAAGTTTAGTTCCCTGCTTTATTGGCTTTTTATGAACTCTGGATGTACTGGATGCAATTTCTCCCCGGTCCAAAAGCATTTAATCATTCTTTGACAGCCATCTTAATTAACCCACAGGCATTTAGATCTTGCACTTTGTTATAAAATGTAACGTGTATCAACTTTGGGTTAGCTTTTGGGTTGGGATATTCATCAGTCTTATTGTATAGCATTCATTTTCCCCCTCCTTCATTTCAGGTAACACATAAATTAATGGATTGCAGGGCCAGAGAGATCTATTGTGATCACCTCAGGTAACCTCTCACATAAAACAGGACCGTGAATGTCATCCAGAGTTTTATCCACCTATGTATTTATTCTACGTGTGCCTCTGTCCAATTGTCTCTGAAATAAACGGGTCACACTTCTCCTCTCACTTTTATGTTTTCAAGTTACTCTGCAAGTTTTTTTCGTATTATACTCAATTGAGGCATGTTTTTCTATTTCCGTCCAATCCAGGATAACTGCGCTCCCATCTTAGGCAGTGGCTATGAATCAGAGATACATGTTTAAGAACAGGTAAGCTGCAACCCTTACTTGATCATATGTTTGAACAATGTAGATTCTTATGTTTTATTTTAATAGCACTGTTGGTTTTTTTTTTCCTTGCAAAAGCTCTGAAAAAATAGCTTGCTTTACCATTTCTGTTTTCAGTGTAAAATTCTGACCAAAACTACCAGCCTCAGGAAAAGTCATGGCCTCATGTTAAGCTCATGATGAAATCTGTAAATGTGAATTGCTTTAAAGGTAGAAAAATTTCTAGTAGTGAGTTCATATGGGAATGAATGTGTTAAAGCTAAAAGGTTTTTAAAATATGTGTACTCTGACAGGAGTGGGGAACATGCTGAATCACTTACAATGATGAATATTTAAAAATAGGGCACAGATGTCTAATTTAAATACAGAAATTTTCTTGGCATCTTACTAGTTGTTACTACATTTTTTTAACATGTATTTTATTCACACATTCAAATTTACTTGCTCTGATTTGCTTTGTCAACTGCAGGAGGCTGACTGATAATCCACACTTTGAAAGCTGCCAACGCCTCTCAAACAAATGTGAAATTTAAGTTTGCAGTGTGGACTTCAAAATCGTTCAAAACTTTTAGTTGCTTTGTCATTAAGTTTGGTGGGTGAAAGTGCTTTTCTGATGGATGAGAAAGAGGAGTTAGAGGGTGAAATCCTGGTGCCTTTGATATCATGACAGACCTCCCATTGACTGTAATGGGGCCAGAAGTTCACCTGCTGTTATCTGTTTAGCTATCTGTCTGTACATTTTTAATGCACTCAGCAAAGTGGAATCTGAACACTAGTTTAAGGCTGGGATATGGAAATACCTCTTCTTCCTAAAGTGACTCAATTGATTCTGCAGCCTCTAAGATGTGAGGAACTGCTAATCCTTTTTAAAGCAGCTTCAGATAATGCAATATAAAGAATAAAATATTATTGAAGTAAACAGTTTATAGTGTGTTTAATGTTACTTTACAGCTTGACTTTAAATACAGTTTATATCCTTTAAAAAACAAGATAAAATTATTTTTGAGATGAATAAATTTTTGACAAAATAAATATTGCTTGTATATAATTTTCTTTCTAGTTAACATTTTCTTGGAAAAAAAGAATGAAAATGACCTTCAGCTTTTCTTTGTTAATTTTCACCTTTATTTGACAGAACATTCTTAACAAAAGAAAACAGCTTATAACTCAGCTGGTTAAACAACAGATGAAAATTAGCTTTTAGATTAGTCTTCTCTCAAAAACCCACATTTCTACAGTGTTTTTAAAATTCTATTAAAAAAACCCAAACAAACCAAAAACAACAAACCAAAACTAGCAACTCTGGGTCTTTTCACCTAGCCATAGAATTTGGTATAATTATGATCTAGTTATTCATATGCATTTAGAAAACAAAATAGAGAGACTCTCTTCTTTGTTAAGATACTATAATCAAGCTGACAAAGTTTGTTCTAAAGAGCCTATAAATTCATTTTTTCATCATCATCCAAATATTAAATACTGAGTTTAGTAGGTCTATTATGGTAATGCTCATGAAGTCTCTTTCTATTCCTAGTTCACTCAACTTTTATTATATTCATTTATCTAGGAGATTAAACTAAACTTTACTTCATCCACACATTTAGGAATCAATACGGGAAATTCAGTGCCATGGATTATACAAGAAGTAAGAATAGATGGTTATCACATTTTTGTTTAGGTATAAAATATATGAATCTTCATTTATTCCATGCCTTCCCACTAATGAAAAAGGTGTAGGTTTGTTTTCTCTTAAATGTGCATGTGTGCCTTCATTGAACATCGCTGGCAGACATATAAGTATTAATAAAATGGCTTTGTGAACACCTCAGATACTTACTTGAGGGGAAGCAACTGATGAAATTATATGGGAAGGTGTTAGTATCAAACATCAAGTATGTTCCTGATCTATCAGCAATGGCAGACCTAGTTAAAAATGATGGGTGTGCAAAGCCTCCTTCATGAAGGTTAACTCAAAGGAGGACCTTAATGGCTTTTGCTTTTGTGTTAGACAATATGGACTACAAGTGAGGGCATTTCATTACGTCATCCATATTTCTTCATAAAATATTCTTATAAATATCTTCATAAATTTTAATGTGTTCTCAAAGATGCAATGACCCTGAGCTTGGTTGGGCATTTGATGCACATGAATACTTTTTGGCCTTATTCTGACAGCCGCTTTCTTTCCAATATACTCACAACTTTCTTTCTAGGTTTTTGGAGGTTGGTTTACTAGACAAACTTCTGTAGATGGTTCTACCTCTGATGATTATTATTTGCATATTTCCATTCATGAACCTACTCCAATATCTTAACACACATGCCATGCAGGCTGCAAAGTTGGATCTTTATTTATTTAAATGATAATCCTCATAAAATGACTCCTCTGGATGCCTATGAAGTGATATTCATTAATGACAGTAATACATACAGAAAATATAGCACGTACTTGAAGCTATACACTCTTTAATTAGATATCAGCATATAAAATGGACAATGAACCATTATTTTTTTTGCCATTATGAGCTTTGCAGCTGATACTGCAAACAATGCTAAAGCACATCTTCCAATAGCGAAACAAGGAGCATTACTTCTGATTATGAACTTTGTCTACTTAATTTGTGCATGGAGTTATTTTCTAAAAAATAGCAACTGCAAATGAATAAATTACATGTATCTTTTTGAAAATATTAAAACCATAGACATCAGGATGAAATATTTATTATTTGATAGCTAATAAGAAACAGAGACAGAGAGAGAGAGAAAGAGAAACAATAGTAATATGATTTTAAAGGTAGTAAAAGCATCAAAGTAATATAATTATGCCCCTGGTTAGGAGTTTCCAGAATTGGGGCTAAAACCTGAGTCATGTAATGTAATTGCAACCTGTTGACGAGGTTAATGGTCATCACTTCAATTTCTCATGGACATATTTGTGGTTTAAAAGCCCTGCAATACATAAATAAAATTGTAAGCTTACCTTGATTACCAGCAACATTTTGTATTTGGTTTCAGAACTTGTTTCCCTGGGGTATTATTATAATACATAGAGATATTTATATAGCATATAGGTAAAGATTTTTTTTTATTACAGAATTTTCTAGAATGCTATCAATTGACAGTGATAAAATCCATTTACAGAACTCATTATTTTTAAAATTTTAATTTATTTACACTGAGAATACCTCCTCCTCAGATGATTAGCTGCACTATTAGCAATAATAATTCTTCTTTGCTTTCCCTTTATTAAGACAGTTAATTCAATTTTGTGTGGGGATGAGAACTATTGTACCGGCTGAAAAATAGATGAGGGATGTGGTAATGAAACAGTACTGGGGGCTACATCTGGGATCAATTCAGTCATATTTCATACTAGTTGTGATATAAAATGCACATTATTATTCACATGTTATTATCTAAATAAGGTGTTGGCTAGTACAGTGGACATAAATAGTAGACAGAAAATGTAGGTGAATTTTGTTGCTACATTATGTAAAGCCCAATAATCAATTAATGTGGATAGATTTATTTAATCTCTTCCACGTTTTTCTAAAGAAGAGAACTAAAATATTGAAATGTAACTGAAGAAAGTAGTTTATAAATTTTTGCTGTAAATTTCTGAACTGCTTTAGTACTGTGCTGTTCAGTAAAGGCAATCACAGTAAACACCAGCTATACTATAAAAAGACCTATAATCTGCAAAAAGTTGGGTATGTTTTTACATAGAAGTTGCTGGCTACATAATTCAAAATAATTTGGCAATTCACATTTTTTGTGATTTTCTTATACTTGATTTCTCTGAGATAGTGAGACTTACTTTGGGTTGACTACAGCAATGGCTTCCTACAGCCAGTAACATGAACATAGCTTTCTTGAGTCTAAAAATCTGTCACACACTCATCTATCTGTAATGTTATTCTGTGCAGATTCCTTCATGAATTATATATAGGTTAAAAGAGTTTGCCATAAATAGTGGGTTCACAGAAAGGACAGGATGAACATTTGAACTCGTTGGTAAAAAGCGAAAGCCGTTTTTTACTTTCTCCTCTCAACTTGCAGTCACCCATCTAATGCAGCCAGCTACAAATGTAACATTAGTTCAACATTAAAATTCAATAAGCCTCTTTCTTAGTTTCCCCAACTGGTCTCAAATATTGCACAGACAGGAACTACAAGGCTGCCACCGCAGTTCATCCCAAGTACTGCAAGGAAAGGGATAACACTGTGCCTTTGCTTGACTTATGCAAGTCAGGTGAAAAAAAAAACCCCACCTTAGAACAGTTTTTTAACCCTGTGAGGATTTTTAACTTCATTATTCTTGCTTTCTTATCCTTCATAATTTTTTTTGTTTTGTTTACAGAAGTTAGAAAGGAAATGAGAATGTTGAAAAGAGAAAAAATAAATCAATTGTTCCCAGTACTATGAAGAATGTCCACAGACAGGAACGGCTAATGTGTGATAATGGTAATTAATCATTCAGTTAGTGGATAAGCAGTCTGTGTAGGAGTGAAAAAGGGATTTTGTTCTAGAATTATTTCCAGATACTTGGAGAAACATAGAGATAGTTCTTTGAGTCATATAAAAGAAAGTTTGGTGTGTGCATATTATCTCAGAAAACTCTTTCTATGAACACATTATGTATGTATATTTATTAAATTTTGCATGTATTATGTAATCAAAGATTGAAAAACAGAGTTGTAACCTTCTAGACAAGGTAAGGAAAATGAGTACTCCCCAATCCTGTTGAAGATAAAGCTATTCAATTCAGTTCCCAGGAAAATAGTGCTGGTTTGTATACTGGATAATGCCAACAAACCAAGAAAAAGAGTAAAAATGTTAGATTTCTAATGAGGATGAAAACATAAATGAATAAAAACTTCCTAATGAAACGCCTGTTTCAATAATTCAATCTTATTTAAAACTATAAAGTAAAACAAAGTTAAGGTGTTTATAATGAGATAGTATTTGTTAATTCTTCTGACTTGAGCTCTCTGAAGAAAACAATTGAAAAAGGTAGTTTTCGAGGATGATAAATTATTCTTTTTGAAGAGAATAGACACGGCGTTTTCTTATAATATTTTGATACTAATGCATGTAAATGTATCTGAAATGAACAGTGAAAAGACAAAGAGTGTATTCTTTTCCTGTATTTTTCTAAATATCACCTTTGAGGACTCTGCTTCTTTACTATCTCTCTAAATTGTGTTTCTTTCTGTCAATCTACATTGCCAAACTTTCTTTGCTAATTCCAGAAATCTTAAATTCATTGCTTATTCAGAACAATTTACAACACTTTTACATTCCATGATCTCTCAGTCATGGCAATTTTAAACAGCTAGTTGCTTGTCTCGGGTTTCAGAAAACAGAGAAATATTGTTTTGCTTCAGCATACTATTAAGGATTGTCTCTGTAAGCACTTTTTGTGTGTACTTAACTGCTCGACTGCATAGCAGACTTCAGAGGACTTGTCCTTATGACTTATTGTACTGATGTGATTCTGTTTTGTCTTTGTCTGTCTATACAGAAGGCTTATTTGTCAAAAAATGCGTATTTCAGCATGTGCTGAAATTAGATTTCGTTCAAGAATGTATAAAAAGACAAGATTTTTTTTCTTTCAGAGTGATTTAACAAACTGCAAATAATGAATAAATAATCTAAACACTGCCATTTCAGAAATGCTGTTCATCTGAAATCTTTGAGCAGTTCTGCAGGTTTTGGTTGGTTGTGGATTTTTTTGTGAAAATATTAAAACAGTATAAACATTTAGCTGAAATACTTTGTTGGGATTTTAATGACTTGCAAAGGTGTGATGAAACTGTTCAGTGAAAACAAAACATTTTGACAAACTCTTTATGTAATTTCTCAAATTATTTGAAGAAAACAAACAGAAGCCCAACCATTCTTCCTATATATCTCTTGTTTTCTCAGTACAACAAGCATTTTATACTTCTGATAATGTACTTGGTTTTATAATGTGGTTTTGAGGTACTAATTTTATCACAGAATCACAGAATCACAGAATGTTAGAGACTGGAAGGGACCTCAAAAGATCATCCAGTCCAATCCCCCTGCCGGAGCAGGAACACCTAGATGAGGTTACACAGGAAGGCGTCCAGGCGGGTTTTGAATGTCTCCAGAGAAGGAGACTCCACAACCTCTCTGGGCAGCCTGTTCCAGTTCTCTGTTATCCTCACTGAGAAGAAGTTTCTTCTCAAATTTAAGTGGAATCTCCTGTGTTCCAGTTTGTGTCCGTTACCCCTTATCAAAGGGGTATATTTATATTAGCATGATGCTAAATATTTAAAGTGTTACACTAAGAAAGATAATTAAATTTAAATATTTCTATACTGATAATATTTGCTCAGTAGAGTTATTATATATCTTATTAACATAATAAATGAATGTGATTTTTTAGACTTTTTTGTAGAATGTAAGGCATGTGGAGACCACTTTTATGTATATTTAATTCATTTAATCTAATTATTGGTATTTCAAGATATTGCTGCATCACTTGTGCAAATCTCTAATTTATTTCAAATGTAACTTAGTCCTTACTTTTTACAGGCATTTAATATAGGATCTATGATGAAAATGCCAACATTTATTGAGTTATTATAAAATATAGCTTCCAGCAGAATTTTAAATTTCACATTAAACGTTTTTTGATTGGGTTTGCTTTTTTCTTGGAGAATTATCTTGTCATATTCTATCTGGCAGTAGCTTAAAGTATAGAGGATTCTAGGAGCTGCAAGGAAAATACAGCTGTGTTTTCTTTTTTCCTATCTGTCTGCCTTTTTTTCTGTTCATGGTGCACACACCAAGATTTATTTTACATTAATTTGGTACCATTTATGAAGTAAGAGTAAAGATTTTCATACACATTAAAATTTTAAAAGCTTTGTAGTAAGTCAGTAGGTTTATGCTGTTATGCTTAAATGACAACATATAATTCGCAGGAAAATAGCATGATGTGTCAAGCTACTCTAGGCAAAAGGGTTTTGTGAGACATTGAGTTCTTTTTTCTCAGCAAGAAACTTGTCGGACCCCTGAGACTCCTTAATTATATTCTCTCTAATCTACAAGAGTAGTTGTTGTTGTTCTTGGTTTTTTAAATAGAGTTTACTTGGATTTATAAATATCCCCAGTGTCTCAGTCATCTATGAAACACACATAGATCTTTAGGCAAGATGTTTAACATTACTCTGCTTCTTCAACTATTACACTGGTGCATAACAGCTGTAGGTAAAAATCCTATCAAGACAGGGTGTAGTGATCTAGCTAGACCTTCACTGATTTCTCAACAGCCTCAAGAGGGTTAGCACTGTCTAGACGACCTCAACTGATACTGAATATAAAGGTCAATGAATGTATTGACAAGAAGAATTTCAGGAAGAGAACCCTGATGGTTTGTTATTTACCACTTCACAGAAAAAATATCACTAAAAGTGGAACAGAATTAACAAAAGGAAGTGTCAAACAAGCAATTTAAAATTCAAGGAGAAATCCTGCTAAGGCTTGTGGTCTAGAGACTGGCTTTCATGGAGTGTCCTCCTGCTCTTAAATCTCACAGTGACAGCATACCCAGCCTCTCTTCCAAACCTAGAGAGCAATGATACCTCCAAAAAATCTGGCCGTTGTCTTAATGAATACAATAAGGAACATATAGAAGACAACTTTCTACTAGATTAGGAAACCACGAAGCTTGATGTACTCTTAGGAGGAATTCTTCACAGGTGATATAGGTAGTAAATAATTTTACCTAATTTTTGCCACAGAAAAGATATTCTGCTTAATCTACCTAAGCTAATCTTTAAAGTCCTCTTTGTAGGTAATGGTGAGGCTGTCTCCTTGAGAGGACAAGTCCTAGTTTTGGTATTAGGTTGGGAATGGTTCCTCAAGGGTTTGCATAAGGAGCCCAGACAGATAATTTAAGCAAGGTAATCTGAAGAACTTCTGCAAATCACATCAGAGACCTTGCTCTTCTTTCAGTTTTATTTAGCCTAACATCGGTGGGAATATTTTTCACTTTGCTCTTTTCACTTTTTTGGTCAGAAGTTTGTTGCTTTTAAGCATGAAGCCTGGCACAACATTTTTTAGAAATTTTCCGATGTGTAAGATTTGATACTGTTATTCCTCTTTTGTGATAGGTTAAATGGTTTTATTCTGTATTCAAAATGCTGATGAAATTGGAAATCATAATAAATAAAACAATCTCATTTTTTCCTTTCTATGCCAGACTAGTATTCTGGAAATTCCTTATTAAAGCAATAGCTGTTTTAGAAATATCTGCCTAACAACTGTGATACCATAGTGCAGGAAAGCAGACAAATGAGATTCACTATGACTTAAAAAGCTTATTGATTTCCAAGGAACTGGGATAGGTTGTGAGGATAGAAGGCAAAATCCAGAAACTGGAGGGAAGCAAGGGTTAAGAGGAGGAGGTGTATCTCAGCACCTCAGGGAACTTTGAGAAGCTAAAAAGAAATTTCAGAAACTATTTGAAGGGGTATAATACCAGGGGATTTGGAAAAAGCTTAGCTTGACCAAAAAGAACCAATATTGGAAAGGAGTGCTATGCTTCACTGTCTTGTAATTCTTTGTAACTGCTACAGCTGGAGAAGGCCACAGGTTAGTATATATAGTGCTTAGATTATCAGCAAATGTCTGACAGGGACACAGTAAATGTTTATTTCAAAGAAGACACAAATAATTTTAAAAAGGCAGGTGAAGACTAGCTAAAGATATTAAGAATAAGAAAATTATGCATTCTGGCTTCTGTTTTTGTGTTATCTGAGTGCCATGGTAGGAGCAATACCTTAAAGCCAGCAAATTTCTTAATGCTCAGAAAGTAGAACAAGGAAGGGGGATAGGACCACCAGATTTAAAGATGACAAACAATGAAATTCTCTGCAGATGAATAAAGAATCATATGCCTCTGTGTAACAAATGTGAAAGAGGCCCATTTTCAGTGCTGTAGCAAAGGCTATGTTTTAAGGTTAAGAACTCTAGCAAAGGCTGCATCTTCTGCAATAAATCCATGTGACTGAACATTACACAGTGGCTCTGATTTCCATAGTTATGATCCCAGTATAAGATGAATAGATAGCATGGGCAATTTTCAGAAGGAACGTCCATGTTCTCCTGTTTCACATCTCTCTTTGACACCTATTCTCTCCCCATAATAAGTAAGTTTTATTATATGTATTTTTTCTTAATTTGTAGCCAGAATATATTTTCTAAGGGAGATTTAACCCAAATGGAAAAAATTTAAATATATTAAAGCACTCATTATGCATTTGATGAAGCACTGTTTAAAAATAAGTAAAATTTTCTAATCAGAGTAGGCACTGATGGACTGTAGTAAAAACAGTCTGATGATATATTTTAAAAGTTTGCACAAATTTTCTCTTTTGTCTTTCAGTAAACATAAGTATTTTCAGGCTGGATTACTGTTTCAAAATGAAGTTATGAGTACCAAAAATGAATGAGTAATAAAGCAAACCACAATCTTTAAAATGTGCATAACTTAGCCAAGAGCACACATTTGTGCTATTCTTGATAAATGTTTCTATCTCCTTTTTTCATGTATTTTTCCGCTCCAAAAGTGACTGGACTCAAAGGACTGGATTTTCACAGACATGACTAGACCTCAGTGATTCCTATTCAATTGAAATGCTATGATCTAAAAAAGAATAAGCAAGCTGATGGAAACTCTGGTGGTGCTGTTGTTGTCATCATTTTTGTTGCTGTTTTTGTGGGGGTTTTTTAACAACATGGAACACTGAGATTCTGGGTTTGCAGTGAGCAAGTCTGATCATTTAAGAACACACAGAAATAGCATCAGTAAACAGCAGAAAACAGCTCTCTGGAAATCCACAGTTTCTGAATGTTACCTTTTCTGTTTATCTCTGTTGGGTTTCTTTTCACTTATTTTAGAGTATGTTAATTTAGAGAAACACAATACTCCTAGAACATTTTTTGAATTACTGTTTCTTATGAAATACAAGCATTTTCCTCAACTTGAATGCTGCAGTGAAAAGAGAGCAACAAAAACAGCTAACAAAAACAAATATCCCACCATTATGCTCAATAAGTGTTCACAACAATGTAAAACAATCTCTCTTCAAACTGGGTGAGTGCCAGCTCCTATAAGCTATTGACTGTGCAGCTTTAACAGAACAATAGTAAACATGAGAAGAACTCATCTGAGAGCACTGGCAAAAGAGAAAGGTCTGTCTGAGATGTCCTCCCATTGAACTTAGAGTACCTAAGCAAACAAAATGTCATTAACTTGCAGCTATGAGTGTGCCAATTTATTGTCAGAGGAAATACTTTGAGACTGCTGTCGCTTTCTTAGAATATTAAAAAACTTGACAATCCCAAGTTAAGTTCTCACATGTAATTTGATGTCTGTTTTCTGGAAGATAGTGGCAAACATAAGTATTCCCTGCACCGGTACTAAGAAGGATCTGCTTGAGCTAAGTCTTATCTCTTTGAGTTCAGTGCTCCCTTATTTCTCTGGAGGACAGTTGCATGCAGCTTAAAAAGAGCTTCCATGTTTTTGTTATAAATGTTCATTATGTACATGCAATTATCTGGATCAACTCTGAAACTGAGATGTTGTCAGCTGTGAACCCATCTAGCTGAAAGTTTCCCCTGAATAAGAGATTATGGAATTTTTCAGCACTTCATCAGTGAATTGAATGTTGATCAATATGATAGCAATGATGAAAACTGAACCATAGGTTTGAAAATGTTTGCAGCTCCCCAGTTCTATTAACATCATCAGAGGAGTGTTGCTGAAGCCCTTGCAACCCATTTCAGATAAACCCAATTCCGCTTTCCTGAAGAAGGTATGGCTTATTTGTTGAAATTCACTCAGTTGAAACCTGCTGAAGGATACCTAACCTGAAGGGTAGTGAACCTGCCACTTAAATGAGACAATAAGATATAGTAAATCCAGCTGCTTCCAGTGAAATGCTCTGTGTGTCTGCAGCACCATTTAAACTCGGTCTAGGTCGCTTTTCCCCATCAGGACCTGGCAGTGATTTTAAATCAGGTCCATGTAGATTCCAGCCCTGAGCCTATAATGATTGCCTCGGCGTGCCAGACAGCACTCTTCTGCAGTCCAAATAGGATTTCCATATTTGCCTTCATGCTAGTCTAAACCTTTAGCTCATCTACATGCCAGCTGAGCAGCCCACAGAATTGTTTATAAAGAAAGCAAACAAAACCAAAACTTGTTTAGGCTATTTGATTCTGGAATAGAAATGTAGTAATTTTGGAAGATGAAAGTACAAATCCAGGCATTATTTTAATGAACTAGTCCATTAGTGAGCCTTCTGATTAGCAAAAATAACCTTGTTTATGTGAATAGCCAGTTCTCTAAATGCATATTTTGGCTTACTGGGCCACTTGAAGTACTTTACACTTTAAGTATGTTGTTTTGGACCAGTGACAATTCCTCCCGCAGCCCAAAAGAAAGATGCACTTAGAGGAAACATTGGCAAAGGACCAACTCCTACAAAGAAATGGCAATTTCTTGTCAAAGACACAGCACAGCTCTATTCTCATTTCCTGGTAAATGAAAGTGTTCTTGCTGTGACCTGTAAACATATTACGCACTCTTCTTCAATTTTGTTGGTGGCAAGACTGACCCTTACTTGATAAAACAGCATGATTATGGCAGTGTGACAGGAGCATGGTAGCAGTCCTCACATTCTCATTGCCCCTTTACATGTGCAGATGCTAGTAAGTGTAACTAGTATGAGATTTATTCTACTGCAATGGCTATTTTCCTCCTTTTATTTTTCAAGCTGTTGTCTTTTTCTTGTCTTATTTTTTATAAAATTTCTGTGCTTTCTCACTGTATCATGCAATGAATTTTGCCTCTAGACAAGAACAAAGTGAGAAGAGAAGCAGAAAAAAGAACAGTAGATACTTCATGGTACTGTAAGGTCTGTGTACATTGGTACTGTTTTCAAACCTCTGTCAGGAGATAATCCTGTGCCCTAGAGGTAGAGGGAGAAATGTTTTTTGTTTAGGTTTGTGAATGCGAGTCACAAAGCTTTTTTATTTTTGATCCTCCAACTCTGAGTGCCGTTGCAAATGTCTTGAAAAGAATTCTTCCAGTCCTTGCTTGTGCCAGTCCATCTTCCTGGGATGATTCCCAGTTGCTTTGAATAAGGATAACATTTTGAATTTTGGTGCAGGTCCACCATCTTCTCCCAATGAAGGATGCGTTTCGTCAGCGTGAGGACAACTCGCTTTAATTTCAATACGCTTTGCACTACAGTTTTTCCTGGTTTACCTTATAGATTCAAAAGGGATATAATTCTCTCACACTACAGCCTTTCATGTAACATAGGTGGGGTCACCTTCTTGAAGGCTTTTATAAACTGTGCTGATGAAGTAAAAAGGTGAAAATAAACATCAGACTAATTGTAGTGGAGCACAGTCCTGTTGAATAAATGTGTTCTTTTAGTGAACTGGACTCATGCAAGACCTTTTTCTGAAGTGGCATTCAGAAGCCTACTGAATACAGAGAAGAACCATACATTAATATGCCAATTCCACTCAAATTAGTGTTCCTTTGTGCCTAAATTTATTTCATATCTGGCTTGCATGGAAATAAGAATTACTGTGAGATGTGATCCAAAATTAAACATATGGTCTATCTAACAGCTGTGGGATTTCCAGAGCAATGTAAGAAAAGGTCTGTAGGTGAAGGTCCATGTTTTGTTGAAGAAGATGCTTATTTTGTGTTCTAGTTTAAAAAGTAAATTCTTGAAGAGGAGTGGTTTTCTGACCATATAAAAATGTGTATCCAGACAGTCTTCCACAAGGTAGAGAAGTTAAATTTGATAATACATTAGAAAGTTATAAAATATAAGAGTATATTTTATTAAATAAAAAATGACAGTTTTCTCTCACTTTTCTAAATCACTTTTTCTTGTAAATCCTTAAAGGCTTTCCAAATTAGAACAGTGTAAGTTGTCCTGGTTTTAAAAGCCTGTGATTTTTGTTTGTAGATTTTTTTGTTTATTCATTTTTGTGTCTTTTTGGCAGCCTCTCACAGCAAGTCAAAAAGAAAGAGCTGGAAATCAAACACAGATTTCTTTAGTAAAGTCCAGGTGTTATGACTACATTAGTATGCAATTTATAAGAAAAATCAAACTGTTCTAAACTTTAATGTTCTTATTTCCTAAAACACTGATCTAAAGCCATGCTATTTGATGTGAATATTATTTGATAGGAGTACTTAGATCATGATCCAAAATAATAATGGATTGAGCTAGTGTTGCCTTGAAAATGCTCTTGTAACTGTTCAGCTGTTCAGAAGACTTAGACGTATTATGCCTTAACCGGACTTCAGTCTCAGGAGGAGTAGCCAGTGCAGCTCCAGGATCAGGTGTAAGTAATGTCTCCACATGTTACTTGTGATCCAGGTTTTGTCTATGATGTGAAACTTTGGTGCTCCTCAGAGTTTACATAAGAATTTGAAGAATTTCAAAGAGCAGAAAGGCACCAGCAATAATATATTTCAAACTCAAAAAAAGTATTTTCCAAAAAAACCCACAGAATGTACTAAAAAGGAAAATCTTACATAGATAATGGGAAAAGACACCTGATTCAACAGGTAGTATTTCAATTTTCTGCTTTTCAAGCATATCTAGGGGGAATCTAACATCCTGCCAACCGCATGAGTAAAATTTTGGGAAGGCATTCACATCACTGGCTGCATTTAAAGGTACAACTTATGGATGCATTTATTATGCATATGTGTAACTATATGCATTTATTATTCTACATATGCTGAAGTAAACTAAGAGTTCATTATCATATAAGACCTTTTTAGTTTTTCAAAAACAATGTCTGTAAAGTGTCCATATAAGGAGTGACATTCTGTCTATTATGATTTCCCTTTATATTTAAGATATTTGTTAAAAATGTTTAATATATTTTTAGAAGTCAGTTCTTACGTTGTAGCACTTTCATGCAGACTGCCACAGAAATCAACAGCGACAATTCTGTAAGGGATATTTTCAGATTAATGCTCTTTGTGAAGTATATTTCCCAGTAGGTATGAACAGAATTGTCTTTCTCTTGAGCTGTGTTATGAAGTATTGGTGGCTGGTGAGACCAAGGAATGGTCTAAAGACCTAATGTAAAACTATACCTAAACTGAAAGCTTTACCAGGTTTCAGAATTATTCTGAGTTATGGTGAGCCTGGCATCCTCACACCACTGCAGAAGCTTATAGTGATATCACCATTGCCCTAGGTTTTGGCCCATAGATTTGAGTAATATGTTTTTTTATATCCCATATCCCTTACTGTTTTTTCTTTCTGTGATGTGAAAAAGGAACTAATTAGACTTTCATCATTCCACTTAATGGATCTAGTTTGGGACACTACAGGACTTTTTTTTCTGCAGTTATTAAGCTCCACTGTGGTCCCAGAAATGTCCTAGAAAATTTTAAGGTCAAATTGGTTTTGATTTTTTGTTTGCTTGTTCTTCCCCTGAGTTCTCATTTGTGAAAAGCAAGACAATATAATTTCTGATGCAAACTCCACTTCCTCATTGATGGAGCAACTGTCTTTACTTCTTAATATTAGAACAACAAGACATGATGCGAGATGACAATTTTAAGAAATATGTGTAGACATTTTATTTTGCTGCCTCCAGCCCAGCTCTGAAAATCTACAGCATGTGTTGTCAGGCCTGGTGATTTAACAGTTCTGACATCCCTGCGCTTAAGCAAATTCATCACGATAGCAATACTCAGTCAAGCCAAAGGTATGATTGGCTAAGCATACCTCAGTGCTTAAGCTTAGTTTTCAAATAAGGTATGTTTAGTATGAATAGTCCTAATATGTATATACGCACATGTGTGTGCATGCATGAGAAAGAGAAAGAAGGTGAGCTGCTGTGCAAGTATATTGAATGGAATAAAGGCATTGATTATTCGCATCGCATATCCTCCTTTTAAATTGCAAATCCTGAAATCAGAGATCTGGGTGGGATTAAGCTGGAAAGAGAACAGATGGGACTGTTGATATGACTGCCAGAGGCTTGGGCAGAAGGCAATGAAAAAATAATTCTATTTTTCCCCTAAATTGAGAAAGCTAAACTGGTGATCAGTAGTAGATTTTGGGCAGATGGGATGACTTGGAGAAAATGGTTGGCAGACTTAATCACAAGAAAATGAGAAAAAGATAAGGATTTTTTAGGGTGCATCAGGGGATCTTAAACTTCAGACCATGTGGTCACACATGTTTTCGCAAAGACATAGCACATAGAGGAGAACCTTTTCTCTCAGTATGCGAGAATCATTCCAGTTCTATTTATCACATAGTACATCTAATGCCCTGAATACTCTGCAGCAGGCATGTATGTCTGAATGCAGAATTGCAAATGTTTTCATATGTATGTCAGTACGAATATTTCTACAACCATTAACAGTATAATAAACTGATTTTTTTTCCTTTCTGTCACCCTATTTTATATTTAATCTTCTCCTAGCCCTCCCACATCACCCCAGTACTCACTCTCACCTTTTCTTTGCCATGAAATATCCACTGACAATTTGTAAACACTTGAATATGGCCAATATCTTATTGTTTTGGGAAAGCAGAAAGGTGAAGTCAAATCATTCTCAATGACAAAGAAAAAATACTAACACGTACTACAATATTAATAACAAATGTTGTAATGATACTGCACTGACATTTTACTATGCATTCTGAAAAATACATCACTAGTTTAAGTGTGATGGATTAAAATAAATCCAACAGAATGGCTGCTCTATTGATGAGTTTTCCAGGACTTTCTATTCTTTCCACATCAGATGTTCAGATTGAAGATTATTATAGAGATCGTTTATTTTCCTTTATTTTAGTAACTCTTATTGGATCAGATGCATATTTTATAAACAAGGAAAAAGGGTTCAATTTATACCACATATGAAAGGATTATTTAAATATGAATGACTGAAAGGATGATAAAATGTCAGCTATTCAAATTTCATTATTTGTTTTGCATGGAATCTGTTGCATTTGAAAAATTATATTAACAAAGGTATTGAAGTTTTGATTTAACTCATGGCAAAATCAGTACAGTTTGTCTTGTTTGAATGTCAACATACCTTTAAATATTGGCAAAAGATCTCAGTAGATAGACTAAAGTGTTACTGAAAAATTAATTTTTTCCACTGACTTTTCCACACTCTGTAGGAATTCTACCAGTCTAATCTAATTGTCTTTTGCAAAGAAATTTTAGTATTCCTGAAAGAGAGTCTTTCAGACTTGCTTTCCAGAATTTGAAATACAAGTTGAGGTCTTTTAACCAATGAATGGAATAGACTTTCATATACGTAACGTTAAAATTTAAAAGTATTTGTTGGAAAAAGTAATTATGGGATCAGATTGCCTCACCTATAAAATGGAGCTTATGAAGGAATGCAGCAAGCGTGGGTAGTGTCCTTTCCTTATCTTCGTTCGCGAAGTCTAGCTATGATGATGATGAAGGAATAACGTAGGATCAGGCAAGCTCCAAATCTCTCCTGTTAAATGTTCCTAGCTGTCCAGGGAAAGA
>NW_010180993.1:21308-59553 GCF_000695765.1 Mesitornis unicolor
GAAGCTTCTGGAGTGGTACTTGGATGATCTTTCATACACAAGTGTACAGCCAATTTCTTTTATCCATTATACCATTCTGCTAGTCCTCTTCTTTTTTTAATAATTGCAGGTCTCCTTCCAAAATCACTTTCTGAATTCAAATACTCTAATCAGCCCAACAACAACCACAAACTTAGGTGTAACTACATAATTCTGCATGTTACTAACTAAGCCCAAGAAGGTTTAAGTAAGAATAATGTCACACAAGCTGTATATAATGTGCATTTCAGCACCCATCTTCTATGATAACTCTAGGAATGCAAAGAAATAACCAGTGTAGAAAGCCAGTCACTATCATAATCACATCTGTTTTCCCTGTCAGTTTAAAAGTGTGGCAGCTATAAGTAGTTGGCTATAAGCTGACATCCTTGAGTAACCAGCTGAGACATCATCTACTGTGTTCCAGGTACTGTACAAATGTTGTTTACACCAGAGAACTTTGTAGGACTTGTTTAATACCTGTACTGCTGGAGTTCAATGACAAAACTTTGTCAGCTGATGTGACAGTTTAATGAAGATAAAGAGGACTTTAAAAGCTTGTAGTACAAAGAAACATCCTATTTGGGGAAAATAATGAATGGATACCTTGCTAGGCTAGGAAACGAGAATAGATGAATCACTTCTCACTGTTGCAGGATAACACAATGACATTTTGGCCAAACTCTCTTTGAAGGATATCCTTATAAAACAAATATTTTATTCTGATGTTCAGAGAAACAGAAATCATCTGGAACAGTGGCAAGAAGTTTGAAATATGGAGCATAAAGTTAGGAGATTTAAATCCATTAGACTGTATCTAAATAATAAGTGACTTGATTATCTGAATTTTTCATCAGAAGTGGTCATCAGAGGTTCCTCTTTTGTCAGACTTCATGGGAAAGAAGGCACAAGGTAGCCAACCAAATTAATCACATAGGTATATTTAGTTAATGAAAAGAAAACAAAGAATATTATCATACTGATATCCTTCGCAGTGGTGAGGTAAATTTCTGCAAAGCAAGTTACCCAGAAGATTATTCTATACCTTTATCATTAACCAACACCTCTCACCATTTCAGTCTCTGACAGAGAGCTGTTGTTAGTTTCATATTGTGCCTCAGCATGGTTCTTACAGTAGCAGCTCATGGACTGCTGGGACAAATACTTCCTGTGCAGGAAGAGTTGAGTTCAGGCACTTCGTATGTGCGCCTTTACTGCATCAGCTGTCCACATTTGAGCTGCCATCCTGTCAAGTGTCTTAAAGTTCTGTAAGAGTTGACAGAAGGATGTAGGTCTGTGATTATCTGGTTGCCTGCTATCTTCACATACATTCATCATTCTGGGTAATTTAAGACTGGCCTTTCTGTAGTCTTGGTAATACTAGATCCCAAATCTTTTTCCCACAACCTATTACAAGATAAAAATAAGGAAAAATTGTTCTTACATTATGTTTTAGATAAATATGTATATGCTCTTAAGAGACATGTTCCCTCAAATCTCTATCACATTCCCTTATGAAAAACTCATCAGGAAAACAATGCAATATTGACAGAACAACCTACCATGAAGTTTCCTGAAACTCATACTTGAGTTGTGTGAGCCATCTAGCTTGTAAGCCGTGGAGACATTTAACAATGTTGGTCTTTGGTCAAATGGAATTGAATTCTCTGCCTAACATTTCATATGAAACTATTCATAGAACATGTAACAATTTTCTTCTGCAGTAATAAATTACTTATATTCATGTGTATTTTTATTAGACTCTTATTTAGACTTTTTGAAAGAGTAATAAGCAACATTTGACAATAGAAATGAATGAGAGAGATCCCAAGCCACAGAAACAATGATGCCTACAGAATCTGCAATGCTCCCAATGACATACCGTTTTTATGTGAAGCACTTTCATGTAAAAATATGCATCATATTGTTACTAAACCTGTGTCATCATCTTATTATGCAAGTCTCAGAGAAATAAATAATGCAAGAGTCCCATTCATCATGAATGGACTTTGTTCACAAAAATATAATACACAGTAAAAAGATGTATAATGGTAGCAACTGCAAAAACAGCTTACTGAACAAAGCTTTCATCACACTCAACCCACCTGTAACTGCATTATGCTTCAGTGTTGCTCTTCATAGCAGTATAAATTCCAGACTAAAATGTATTTAGAATAAAGGAGCATCATCAACCTACAAACGGTGTTCCACATACAATATTTTATCTGCTCCTGAGATAAAAACATCTAGCTTGCAGTGAACATCACATATATTATGCTTTCATGATGATACTATGATGCTGAAAAGAAGAGCACTTTCAAGCATATTATACATTTTGTTTCTTGTTCTTACTCAGCTTATCACTAGAAAAATGTAGCTAATTTTTTGCTAGTAATCATTTCTAATGTCACCTGTCCAAACTGTCTTTGCATGTCTCTGCATGTCTTGAATTGTGTGTGTGTTAGCCAGGGTGAAGAAACTATCAAGTGAAGTTGCCATTATGCTTGCTTTTCAAGGATGGGATTGGCATTCTCCCTTATAAATTGGCTAAATTAGAACTGACACGAGCTTTAAGAGAGATCACAGAGATCTGTTCACAATTTAAGGAAAAAAAAGAAAAAAACCTTGCATTTTTTACATATTCTTTTGTATATTTTTATTCTTCTTATCAGTTCTGATTGTCCCAGTCACATATAAGGACAATATTGGATTCAGTTGTTTATAAACACACAACAGAGACTTCTTTTCCAGTCTGTTTCCAATCTAATCCTGGAATATGCTGGGTACATTTTCTAACATGTCTGTACTCATGTAACCCTTATTCCATGAGCTGAAACCATTACATTATTTTCAGGAGGAAGGAAATTTCTGAATTTTCCTGTAAAGCTTATTTTTATTTCACATGACTCTCAGAGTGAGAACTTGTGGAATAAAAAAAGTGCAGAGTGACAGGATCTGCTACTTTCTTTTCATTCTACTCAGTATTTATGTTCAGGCTTCTAATAATTTCTTTCTTGGTCCCATCTTTCCAGGCAAATTCACATGCATTCTGCAAGGCTTTTTTGTTGATTTTTGTTTGTTTGTTTGTTTTAGCTATATAAAGACTACCATTAAAGGAACTCACAATTTGGACTGATGTCATCTAACTTTTGCCAGATTATGGTATTGTACATGCTAGTTGCTTTGCCAGGCTCCCCCACTAGCCAGTGGATGAGAATAGGTGACTTTGGGACGTGACTCATCATATTCTAAAATGGGTTTCTGAAGATACATTTCCCTTTATTGTATGAAGATTTTTGATGAATGGTTTAGACCAGACACTAATTTTTAGCTGTCTACAGGAGAGTGGAATAAATCCCACCTTGTAAGCTTAATTGAGGTTGCAGAAAATGCAAGCACTGAAGTACATAAGATCTTAAACAGCATTACTAATGTACTCTGTTGATTTAAGTCATGCTACCCTGACCACAACTAATGACACAATGCTGACTTGTCCTCCCATCGCCTAAATGAGTTATAGAGAAATCTGTTAACTTGTATTTCAGAGATACTGCTTCATACCAATTTTCATGTACCAATTTTACTGACTTCTGAAGACAAACTCTGGGCTGAATCGTATGGCTCTGTTTTACACATGTAAACTTTTTGGTCTTACTACATCAATTAAAAAAATCACTGAGCGCTAAATACCACTAAATTAATCAGAACATAAAATTGAAGAAATATTGGCTCAGGAAGAGACAGTTGCTGCTTTGCCAGATAGCGCCCTTCATGAAGAGATGAATTAATGCATGTTTCTCCTTTCCAAAATTATTCTTATGCTCTTTATCTTCCTTGCAGGTACCATTAATTTAAAATTAATGGTATTGTAAGGGCAAAAAGCAAGATGAAGGCCACAACGGCAATGCTCTATCACTGTCATCCAAGCCAATGTTGGGTATGCCCACTGGCCAAAATAAATGATCAATATTTTTGTTCAGATATATTTTTTATTTGCAGAGAAAAATAACTCAGAATATACCTATACCTAATGGAATACCATTGGTCTAGAGCCAGACCTTGCATTTTAGCAGGAAGTACCATTCAGAGGCTTGAAGCGGAACAGATTTATCAAAGTCCACACCTAATGACAGGACAGAATTTGGATTCATACTCTGTCTCAATCTGCTCAGTGCTTGTCAAAGATATGCCAGGCAGTTGAGAATGACGGGGAATCATTAACTGGTTTTCTGTTCGAAAAGTACAATAGATTATACTGTAGTTATTACTGATTTTGAAAATCTTGTCTGGAATGGAACAGCATGCTTAAAAAAGGAAGAAAAAAAAAAGACCAAACACAGCACATTTTGAGCAAGAACTTCTTAGCATAAAATGAGACACTCAGCCAAAAAAAGTTTGCAAAGAGATGTATTTTACAAATTAGCTCAGATCCTCAGCTGCAAAGCACCCTGAAGTCAGCAGAACTGTGTCCATTTGTCCTGATTCACACATCTGATCCAGTCTTCACTTGGAGAGCACAAGGAATGCCAGCACTGTTGTTGATATCAGCAGCAGTTTTGTACGTCTAAACGGCACACCAGAGGAGCCTCCCAGAAAGTTGCACGAGCACAATTAACAGATTGGGCTTGAAAATCACACTGTTTCTGTGATAAGTGCCCCTTCGCAGGGTGCAAGCTGTTCCACGTCTCCAAACTGTTTCGCTGCTTTTTCCTTTGCAGAGGGAGAATCCTCCACAGTGTGCAACTTAGTGGCAAACTGCCGCTGCCAAATGCAGGCAGCTATTTAATGCCTTACTGCTGAGATTTGGGATTTCTTGATGTTCATCTCAAATGTAAAATATATCTGAATCATAATCTCTGAGAGGTTAAAGATTTCAGCAGGGGAAAAAATGGTATTTTGTCATCCTGTCATCTAAAATTGTTTTATATTTCA
The DNA here is from genome assembly GCF_000695765.1 of Mesitornis unicolor. NCBI lineage: Eukaryota > Metazoa > Chordata > Aves > Mesitornithiformes > Mesitornithidae > Mesitornis > Mesitornis unicolor. The sequence continues at coordinate 26,259 of NW_010180993.1, forward strand.
CATTACAAAATAAAAATATAAAGGGATCATCACCTAGGTGATAAACTGCCACTTTCCAGACAAGCATTTTAACTGATTTACACCTGTTTTCCTTTAGGAAAAGCTACATTTTATGTGAGGCATTTCTTTCCCAACTGATAAATAACAATGGCACTAGTATCTTCATCTCAGTGTGAATTGACCCAGATTATAGAAGACCAAGCTTTTATATTACTTTGTGACCAAACAACTTTTAGAAACATTAAATGGCTCAGAATCTAGTTCTAAAACTTTTACAAGATTCAGCTGGTAGCGGGATATTGTCCTTAATAATATATTTTAAATAAATGAATAATTATGGCATTAAAATACAGAAAAATATTTAAAACATTTTCATTGTATCATGCCAATAATTGATTTAAAGTAAAATATAAGTAAAATATAAGTCAAAAAACCTAACTCCATCGCCTTTTACATTTCACAGTCTTATCATTCCTGTGAACATCTCAAAGAGCTTTACAAAATGTGAACCTGCAAGAAAGGGAGTTAAAATAAGTCTAAGCATAGTTTTTTCAATAAATTTCTTTAACTTATCATTTTAGCAAAGATACATAATAATGGAAATATACATTTGAGTTTGAAGGTAATTTTGTCAACCAGGATCAATCTCTATTTAATGAAGAGTGATGCTTCTGAAAAGCACTAGAATATTCTTTTTCCAACATGTCAGGACATTGAATGTGAAAAAGAAGACTCAAAAGTAAAGCATCTGCAGCTGCGCAGCACTATGCTTCCTGTAACTCTCTTAAATCTCTCCTTTCCATGATGAGTACCAAAAACACTGGGAATGCTTAAGATGCCAATGCTTTCCTCCGTGCTGTATCATGATTTATGTGTAGTCTCCATCTTTCCAAATATTTTTGTAACTTGTGTTGGAAATATGTCTTATTAAACAGATGTTCCATAACTAGAGTACTGAGTATTATGATAATGCAAATAAATAATCATGATAATCACACATTATTTGGTCAAATATATGTTTCAAGATATGATATACACTATACAAGAAAGTCTTCATCCAGAAGCATTTAGCATCACTAAGTACGATTCAAATGTAGAAGAATTAATCTAGTGTACTGCAGACTGAAATGGAAATGTACTAGGCAGACTCTTAGGTCATTTGACTAAGTAGAGTTACATGACTTAAGTGCAGTTATAACAGAAAATATATTGCACAAAGTAAAGATCAGGTCAGAAAAGTTACAGTTTTTGAGATTTACCTAGTTTGTATAGTAAGTTCGAAAGAACTAAAATCTGGAGTGTATTCTTGTAACAACTTCTTCTTAACTTTATTGTTCCCAGACAACAAAGGCTCTTTAAAGATGGAGATTAAATACACTTAATATATATCGATCATTTAAGATAAAACATGATAAAAAATTGTAGCGTTCTTGTAATGGTTGAAATATTGCATGTTCAGGGAATTCAGTTAATATATTAGGGTATGGGACATCAAGTCTGTGTGTATACTTTTTATCTCAGTAGAGGGGAAAACATTTTTTTTTAAATGGCAAGAGTTTTAAGGAAACAATCACTGTTCTAAAAAATGTATTTTTCCTAACAGCATCAGAACAGGGAAGATTTTAAGTAACTAAAGGTGTGTCTTGCTTATGGGATGCATTAGGTTCATCTTAACTGATCCAAACATCTTGTCTATGGATTATCTGCGTTGGTAACATCTCATTAGTGTAGCTGGGTAAATTCCTAGGGAAATCTTAGTAGAACTCAATTGAATAGTCAGGGAAAAATCAGGCCAGAATTTAGAGTAAAAAAAAAATCAGGTTTTTAGCTTCCTCACACATAGGAAGAAATAACCAGAGATTTCATTTTAAAGCATTTGAGAGCTGTTGTATGTCTACTTGAGCATCCTCAAGCTACTGATTCTCAGGGATGCGTTTTCCTAATGAAATTCAGCAAGGCAAAGTTTAAATGCTTGGTACTACTTCAATATACCTCAGGGACTGAAATTTGGTAGCTTGGGGGGGTGGGTAATTAAACTCCATATAACTTCTAGGTTTTGTTATTAGTAGTACATGAATGGCCCACTATGTAGTTTATCAGCAAATGTATCCCCTGAAATGAAAGCTTACAAGATTGGAGCTAGCTTTGGAATGCAAAATATTTTTGCTTTTGCTCTCTGTAATCTGTAGGTTATAATGATGATAATAATAACAATAAATTATTATTATTTTAAATTCTAGTACAATGTGACATGATTTTTACTATATTACCAAAGAAATATACTCTATATAGTCTCTTACTGTTGAAAAGGAAAAAAAGTTTTCATTTCAATTACTTTTTCCTTTTTATACCACAAAATCAATACTTATTTCATCTTCAAATTGTATGGCAAAATTAACTTAAAATTGCAACATTAATATATAAAAATTATGACAATCATAATAAAGGCTTTGAAATTCACAAAAATGTTTTCCTGATTAGAAGTTTTTCTTCTATCGTGACACAGATACACAACACTTCTACTTTTTTACACAAAGAAACAAAAAACCACTTATACTAAAATCTGTGTAGTTATGATAATTTTTTCCTCTTGACCAAAATTACAGAAATTATTTGTTACTTTTTAAATCGGGAACTGTCCTATGCAGTGCTATGTAGATACACAGACAGAGACTTTTCATCTTCCTTGTGGGTTTAAGGAGAACCTTAAACCACCTTAAGGTGGTTAAACTCACCTTGAGCTTCTGTTCACATACAAGCTTCAGGGAAGTTACAGGATGTTTTTGCTCCTTCCTTATGGGCTCTATATCTCATGTCATTTACATTGGTCAGGGATGACACCAGGCTAAAATTTTTTGTTATGTGGTCCTTCCTAAAAGGTCCTTAAGGTTGCACATCTCAAAGACATTTGAGGTATGTGATGTGTTGGTCTTGTCCTGCAAAATCACTACACTTGCTGTCATCTTTCACAGGCATTAAAAGGCTGGAATCTGCTTCCTGATTCACACTTATTAGGGGGCAGTATGGAACTATTGTATCATGAAACCGATTTTAAAATAAGAGAATAAAAATTGAATCTTTTTACTTCAGTTTTTTTTTCCTTAGCCTGCTCTTTTTCTCCTGGGTGGGAAAAGTACTGGCTGACAAACTCAGGGAAGAAAGAGGAGTTTTCCATGTGAAACTCTTATTTGCTCTTCTTTTCCTTTTTTAAAAATTAAAATCTTTTGATGAAAAACAACATCAATATAGAATATTTACAACTGTCTTAAAATTTCCTGTTTGAAACTAGTCAAGTGCATAATCATGTTTGGCAGCATTTGCTGAACAAATTACATTAAGCTGCAGAAGATGTCCACATTTTATCTTTTTTTAAAACTATAGTTCAATAATACACTAAACCATTTCATTATATTCACATTAACAATTATGTGATACAGCTATTGTATCAATATATAAGCACCAACAATGGTGTACCATTATTTGACTGGCAGTAGTCTCAAAGAACAATTATGAAACTTACAGTGGGTGACAAATTAAGACTATATTGACTGTCATCATAGATTGACATGGATAAATATGGTAAATTAATATAAAAATCAGAAATATAATGTCTCTTTGGTAATACATTTATTGTCATCTAATAATACCTACATTAAAAAGAGATGAATTAATCAAATTTTACATTCTTCAGTTCTTTCAAAAATATGTGGAGCAGCAATTTTGATTAGAAATGCTTTGATTTATAAAAGACATCAGACATTTACCAATAAAAATGTAAAATTTACTATTGCCAATTATGTCACTAATAGTTTCTCCTTTACCCTTATTAATCTTACTACACATGCCTCCAGCACAGGTAATCATGCCTTTCCCTTGCATTTTTTAAAGGAACTTCAGAAAATGTTACACTGCTATAATTGCTGGGGATTTTAATTGTGTGTTACAGAAAAATCCGGGTAAATTGCAAAGCACTGACACTCCAATACTTTAAACCAGGAAACTGCTGAAACATTTTATAACAGCAGATTGGAGTTAAATCAGCTATTGAAGTGGAGTTAAAATGCTGTCAAAAGGAAGCAAACATTTTTTGCTGACATCCACTACACTTACTTAAGAACTGATTATCTTATAGCAACTCAAACTTTGAAATTAGGCATCTGATTTTTCCAATGAATCAATTTCTTGGTTCATGCATTAATATGACACTAGATTAAGCATTTCCAACACAACTCTAAAAGAAGAAATGAATTTCATGTGGGGAGATATGCATTCATGCTTATTTCACCTTTTCCTGTTGGTCCTGATAGAATAAAGATCTCATTACAGAGCTGGAACTGCTTGGAAGGATTTTCTGAATATTTCTTTTGTGCTATGTTGGGTCCTTTCTCCAGAGATGGACAACTCATGTTTCAAGTCCGTGTCTTGTGCTGAAGCTGTTTCTGCTGACCTGTAGCTTTGCTGCTGTGACCTGAGGGCTGCAAGAAAAAATAAATTCCATGATAAGAGACAATATGAAGCAGTAGAGGCTGTTGAGATCAACTCGATGGACTGTTTTGAGAACTGACTGTAAAATTCTCCCAGGGCTAGTCTGCTGCAGACTGAGCTGTTTTGCTTTGCTAACTATAAGCTGCTCCCAGGGTAGGATGAGGAAGGCAAGGTACCTCTATCTTAGCGCAAGTCCAACTCAGTACAAGGTTGCTAATTATTTTACCTAAGTTTAGCAAAGTGTTTTCTTCTTCTCCTAAGACAGACACTTTCATTTGGTCGGCTGGATTAATCTTCATTGCTTATAGTGGGAGTGTAGGCACATATACTCGAAATGACTAAAGTAAGAAAAAATCAGTCACACTCTAGATATCTGTGAAGTAGACATCTACAGCAGGACTAGTTTCTTGGTAGTCCTTTATAGTCAATGAAGAGAAAAGCCACTTTTATTTGCAATTCATTTGATCTATTTTAGACATGTACTTTAGGATGAGATGAATTGCACTCTAGAAACTCTCATTTTTCTCTATTGAATTCAAAGGGAGTCTAGGGTGACTAGTTCAGGACCAGACATCTGCATTTACATTTAATTAAATGAATGCCTCTGCAGTATGTCTGATGTTTCCAAGAAATGTTGTGTGGACTTAAACACATGCTTGTAGAATATTTATAACAAAGAATATTAGATTTACTATGTGTATGCAGACAATCTGTTTATCCATGAGCCCAGAGTTTCTTGCAACTGTTATTTTTATTCTATTTGTTTGATCAAGAAGTCACACCTATTTCTGAACAGTAAAACAAAAGTAGAAATATGGCAGTCCGAAGCTGAAAGAGCAATAGTTTAATTGCATATTTTATTCCCTATACACCTTATTCTCTGATTCTAAGTGATAATAAATTCTCATGGACAACATCAGCAATATGAATTTCCTGCCAGGGCTGCATGGGATGAACCTTGCAGGTCAACTGTTGGTGAAAGGGAAAGGGAAATTGTGAGAAAGCATAATTTTGCTTGTGCTTCCTTCTCCTTCCCCAGCTTATCTTTGAGTGCAATAGTTTTCCCATCTAGCTGCTAGAAATTAAATTTTGCACTTTGAATATATCTGTGTTGCAATCAAAACATCTGATTTCAAAATTGAACAACACTTCTCAGTGGTCATTAACTTACCTCTTTGGGCTACAGAAAGTAGGGAGTTTGTTGCAGCACTGATTTCACCCATGGCCAGGTCTGTCAGCACACAGCTAAGGACCTGCTCTACATCCTGCAGAGAAGCTTATCCTGATGTAAGTGCAGTTATTGCCTATGGGTGTTTACCATACAACCAAATTCAGTATAGTCAGGTGCCTAAATAGAATTTATTTTCTTTTACTTTGGGAGATCTAAGCTTCCAAGTGATGCAAATATCTGTAAGTGCTGATGAGAATTAAGACTGAGGTATTTGGCAATCATGAACAGGAATGTGAATCAATCATCTCAGGAACTTTGATAGACTCAGAGCTTTAGCTTTGAAACAATTTCATGTTCAGAAAGCAAAAAGGAGGTTGTTTGTGAGAAAGAAGGAAGGAAGAAATCCTGGCAAGTGAAGAAAGCTCAAGAATATTCTCATTATACAAATAAGAACTCAGAAAAGAAATTGGTCTTATCCATGAAAATGCTTAATAGCTCAGAAGTTTTTTGGTTGGGTTTTTTTTGTGTTTTGTTGTCGTTGTTGTTTTGTTTTGGTTTTATTTGTTTGTTTTTGGTGGTGTTGGTTGTTGGTTTTTTTTTCTGTGACTACTGTAACCTTAGACTCAAAATGCAGAATTGTAGAACAGAATAAAGAAATTTCTAATAACCAATTAACTTTAGTACAAGTTTATTTTTTTCATCAACTGCTGCACCTCTGATTAGAGGAAAGAGATACTCTAATCTGGTTACACGATTTCAGTCACCATTTGACAAGGGTATCTTATATAAAGATTTTTCTTTAAGTTATATTAATAAAAAATAATTTCAAATGTAACTTAGATAGTTTGAGGCATATCAAATCAACCAGCTTTGACACTGAAATTGGTTTAGGTTTTCATGGCTATGATAATAGCATCCCTTTGGACTACAGCAGATTAAGTACTCTGAGCTGGCACAACAGCATCTCTGTCTAATCATGGGGATAATTTTCTTGCTTCCAGTCCTCAATCAATATTTTCATTCACTTTTCTCTGTTCATGTTTATTTTCACTGTCAATCCACATAGAACTTTTCTTTATATTTTATATATATTTTATATTATCTTATTTATGCTTTATAGACTTGTTCTTGTATTCCAGTCTCTGAAATAACTGGATTAATTGAACCCTTAAAGAAGGACTTTCTTGCAATAATTCCTCAGCAAAGAGTGTCAGTGTTCCTCTTTGTATAAAAAAACCAAAGGAAACCAATAAAAACCACCTCACAAATAAAGTAATAAATAAATATCACAAAAAAAAAATAACAACCACCCCCCGAAAAAAACAAAACAAAACAAAACAAAAACCAAAGAAAAGGATCGAAACACCGAAAATGAGCAGTAGTTGCACTTTGTGAGCCATTACTGTGCTGACTTCTTTCACTATAATCTTTGCATGTCTTGACTATTTCAGCTCCCAATGAACCCAAGGGGGAATATAGAGCGCCTCTTTAATCATCACTTTCCGAACCTGGGGCAATGGTCCTGAGAAGCTGTTTGCAATGCAGTTTAAAAATGAAAGGAATTATAGAAAATGTCCCCCCCCAATCAGCATTTGTGGTAAAATATGTGTTAGTAAAAAAAAGAATTCTCATTCCATTCACGATTTATAAAGCAGATAGAACGGAACTCACACACAGTATAACATGGAGAAAGCAGGCATGTATCTATAATTCTCTTTTTGCCTACAACAGCATAGCTTTATTGACACAAGTGGAACTACTGCTTATTTACACCAGTCTAAATAGGATGCAAATCAGGCCAGATACACTTTATGGAAAACCTTAAGTGGTACAGAGTTTTTTAAATTAAGCTTCCTACTCTTACAGATCTAATAGTTTGCAGCTTGAATCTCCTCTTTGTTAAAAAGGTTTTTATGCTGTTGCAACTGTAGCAACAGAGACTATACTGAAAAATCCTCAACTTTGGTGCCTCTTCCGTCATTCTATGACATCTATGTTACCAACTCCAACAGCAGCAATGCGGTGAGACACTAGCAGCTATAGAAGATCAGCTTGTAGTAGGATGCAAGGGAGTAAATGTCTTGGAAGGAAATGGTCTCATGACAGAATATAATGTAATTTCCAGAAGCAAATGGAAGAGACATTTTGTTTATGAATAGTAGTGTATCTCCTCAGGGCTCAATTCTCTTAATCATTTTGATACTGGTGAGATGGAACTGCCTCACAGTCTGTAATAACTCACCTGAAGGCTTCATAGTCTTTTATATATCCTGCAGCATTAGTATTTTTACTTTACTGATAGAGAGGCAGACAGCTGTATTCAGGCCACCTACTGTAGGGGAGATGAGTGATTCAGATGGTACTTTATGAGCTGACAGTCTTTAGCTCCACATGCAGTTAATGACAAGAAGTGGTCGTGAATTCTAAGCCAGACTGAGAACTTGCTATGACTGCTTCATCCAAGCATTGTGATTACTTCTGTTCAGTTTCAATAAATAAATCAAGAGCGCACAAGTCTTCAGTGACTCAATCTCCCTTTGAATTTATATGCCATAGGAGGTTCTTAAGTGCATCTTTGGCTCTCTGTTAGGCTATCTGACCATGGACAAGTGAGATTAACAACATCCTGATGCTTAGAACAAGTTCTCTGGCTGTTGGAGCCCACTCCATTAAAAATACATTTGGCGGCTCAGTCATCTTTCTTAGTGTTTTTGAGCCAGACGTACAAAAATGTGGCAGGTAGAAATCAAGACCTTACCTTAAAAAAATAGCCATTAAATTTATGAAGTCTCTGCAGAATGTGAATGTCTGCTTTTAAGGTATTGATGATTCCACCAGAATAAGCTTCATGTAACTACTAAAAATAGAGCACTATATGTAGATTCTGCTGTGATTCAAATCTGTAATTCAGGATAATATAGATGAGGAAGCCATTGTGACAGCTGGGAATCCATCCTTGTAATGTAAGTGCCGCTTCCTTGTAATAACGCAGAAATAACCACTGCTTTGTACCATATCTCATTAACGATATTTAAATGTTTTAACATTTTTCACATCTTTGGCTTTAAATGGTTACAACATTTCACAAAGTTACAGCAGCACTACAAGCATTATTAAATGAAGATAGAAGCTAAAAATAAAACTGCAAAAAAAGAACTACGGAACAAGGTGTCATTACAATGAGCAGTAGGAATAGATGACTCCTAGTCGCACTTTCTGGACTGACAAATGTACCGTCTGTCTATATGGCATTAATGAATGACAGTTTCTCACCATTTGGTGGATGCATGTGTCATCATTTGTCTAGATGACATCTTGATTTATAGACATCGTTGAAAAACATTAGAAAATCTTTCTACAAGTTTGATGGGAATTCTGAATATGTGCAAGTAAGAACTAGTTTTTTTCTAAACAGTTCATGGGGATGTACTATCTCAGGCAATCAGAGGGGTAATGCAGTCCATGGGTTAGGCTCTTCACTTGGAAGATGGGTGCCTTGGATTAAGTTTTCTGCTGTACCTGAAGCTCCTTTCTGACCTCAGGCAAAACATCTGCTTTCTCAGACTCACTTCTTTCAGCTGTAAACAAGGAAGGGATATTTCTTCCCCTTACCAAAGTAAATAAAATCATTTTGAACAAGGTGAGCTGTTCAGAGGCTACACTAATCGGAATCACATACTCAGTATTTATGTATCAAGATGGATTTGTAAAGTAAATTTCTCTTAAAATCATCTGAAAAAATGTAAAGGAGTTTAGAAGGAAAAACTAGCAAAAAATATTTTTGATAATTTCATTATGAACACTGAATATGCGGAAAATAAAGAAAAATAAATCTCACTCCAGAAAAGTAATTTCAGCATAGGGAACATCAAATGGCTGGAATGGTTGGAATACTGTGAAGAGTCTCCACTGAATATGGGCATATGTGTGTGTGTGTGTGTGTGTGTGTGTATGTGTACAAAAGTAGACACAGCTTTGCCCAGGCTGCCTGTACACGGAAATTTGCAGAGTTCAAATTAGCAATGTAGCACATTGTCCAAGGGCTGAGAACTCATATACAGCTTAAAAGTAAGAAAATTCAAGCAGATATTTGTTATAATTCTCCTATAATAGAGAACTATTATTTTCCCATAGACATTCATTTATTCTGGCTGTACTTCTCATTCAGCTTATATCAGTTTTTATATTTTTTTCCTCAACACATACAATTCCTCTGATTGTTCTGTATACATTGAGGCCATCAGCCTCATCAGGCATTGCAGTTGGGTCAGGACAGTCCTAGAAAACAATGCTTTTCCTTGCTTTCTGAAAAAAGAAACAAACAAACAACAAACCCAAACAATAAACAAACAAACAAACAAAAGAAAACAACAAAATCTCCAGGACTTTATTTTTCCCCAGATTTAGTTGGTATATTTTCTGGCTTTCACCCTCCAGTCACATGCCTGGCAACATACCTTTTCACCGCACTAGAGCTGGAAAGCTGAGACCAGAGAATTCCTTCCCAGATGCAGCTCCAATGTCAGATTCTCTGACCAGGCAGGATGAGCCCTCATTGCCTCAACCAGCCCTTTTCCATGTGACCCTTGATTGAAACCAAACCAAATTTGGTTCTATTGCTGAAGGATTTTTTAGCGGACCCAGGAGGGTACCTTTCCATTCCTTTTGGAACAGTTTAGGATAAATAGGTACAATCTAGCCCTGACCTCTGGAGGAAGGATTTTTCTTCAGCATAAAAGATTGCCTCCAGGCTGTTTGTGTTGCCTGCACAATGCTTTGTAGGAGGAATGCAGAGCTTCAGCTGTGCTGTGAGAAGCATTTCTACTTTCCCAGGAGTGACCAGGCTTGACCTCATTTAGCCAGTGAGATCAATTTAGGTCATGGAAAGTGGTCAGCTTCAATATGCTGTTCTTAGAGAGTTTAAAAATGACTAGACAGAGGTGGTTAGCCATTATGCTTGTCTAAGATCATCCCTCACTGCTTTCTGCTGGGGTAAGGCAAGTCATATGTAAGAGCACTTTGAAGTGACAGATGATACTGTTGAACTTTTGGTGGACAGTCTGTTAGATGGGATGAAAAAGACAACAGCAACATATAATAAGGTAAGGAAGTAAGGTTGCACGTATCAACTTTCAGCAACAGTTCCCGAATCAGATGCTGTTGTCTGATTTTTTACGTGTGAGGTGAAGTTGACCTAGAACATTGGAAAGGACTCATGAATATGAATGCAAATTGCATGTCATAGATGATTAGTGATTGACGATTGATGATTAAGTATTGTGCCGCTCTTTCTGTGGAATTAAAGGCTAACACTGAGAAAATTACATGCTGCAAACTTCCCAACATTTAGAAAGAATACATGTCTCTATTCACACTCACATTTCTTTTTGTAATTTCGAGGATTTTTCATGGGATTTTGGGTTGTTGGGGTTTTTTTAGATTATTTTTGCATGTGCCTTTTTTCTTCCCGCTAGTCAGCAAAATCCATGAGCTAGAAGAATATAACTTGTTAATCTGTACTTACAGATTAAAGTAATTGAGAAAAAAAAATTACTCTTAAGGCACTATTATAATGCTTGCAACAGAAGTCATTGCTTGCAATCATGGTCATTGAGGGTAATAAATTATAGGCTGTAGTAATGGAGGAGGATGGAAGAAAGGGATTCTTTAGTCTGCACCTGTACATTTTCTAGCACATGTAGCACTTCTAGACATGGCCAGAAATAAAGTACCAATAATAGTCATAGTAAAGATTAAATCAAATGACACAAAGAGCAAGAAAAATGGAAACAGCAGTGATCCATAGTTGGAGTTGGTATAAGTTGATATGTGTTGGTTTCAAAGGTAGATGCATTTGAAGATCATATATCCGATTACAAGCTTTTGAATTTTCTGTCCTGTCTTTTATAAATTTCTCTGCAGTAAGTTATGCAAAGCGTGACTCAGAATCTTCAGAAATGGGAGCTGGGAACTCCTGACTTCTAATCAAGATGATGTTTGGGCAAACAAATGGATATTTGCAGGTAAACAGAGCATGCTAACTTTAGAGCTGCAAGCAGTACCTTTGGCTTCAAGTATTTGTGCCTAAATATGCAAATGAACTGTGGTTATAATAAGATTTTGAAATTGAAAACATACAGTGTTTCATTAGTTTGTTTTCTTTCATCTGTAGTCTTCTGAAAAATGAAATAAGATTCTCTGAAATCGAAAATCAAGGCTAGGAATGCTGATCTAATAGCCAGCTGGTTAACACACAGCTATGATTAGTGTTGGCTGTTCTGCCATAAGTGCCGCTTGCTTAATAAGTACAATTTTTCCTCTTATTCATTTCAGAAAGAAAAAAAAAGAACTAAAGGAGCTCTGTCAGATGAGGATTAGGTTTTATGAAGTAAATAATTCAGCAACACTTTCTAACCGTTTCCCCACAGCCTGCACTCCTCCTCCTTTCCACCTCCTGACCCTCCATCTCCATATTTAAAAAGAGATAATAAAGGGACATTTTAAACTATATATTTCCTGAAGATTATTCTTTTATTAAAACCACTTGCAGAATTTCCAATAGTGCAGTGCATGATGCTCTTATTATGTGAACTAAAGAGATAAAGTATTGCTATATATGTCCTTTTAGAATAAATCACACACATGGACTATTCTTTAGGATTCAGGGTAAAAGGGTCATTTTCAATGCTAGTAACCAGCAAACCTTTCGGGGCTTGATGTACTGGAAAATTACATTGCTCACCCACAGTCTTACATCACAGTTCTAGTAGTGGGAAGCTCAGATCACTGTGCTGCTCATACACTTTACTTTGAAGTACTAAGAGTTGAATAGTAACTAATATTTACACTTGGTAAAACATACTCTAAAGAACTTTGCATGAAGAGACCCTGGGGTGAACCTGTTGTTGGAACAAATTGTCATTTTCTATTGAAGTCAATAGAGGTCTATTACAGTTCATATCAGCTGAGCATTTGCCCTTAGATTGTGAGCTGTAACAAACTTGGTCAATCCGAAGAGACAATAAGTATGTTTACGTCTGGGGTAGATACTATGTAAGGAGAAATAACATATGAAACAATTTCAAAATGTATATAATGACAAGAACTTGCACATTTCTCATCTATGTTTGAAATCTTTTGAAAATAAAAAATTTTAAGGAAGAGAAGTTTACCTATTTACCATTTGGTCCTAGGGTTGTTTTAAACATGTACTAAAATATCTCCCTATGCAAATTTCACTGTTTCTTGGCACCTGATATGCTTGAGACTTAGCAGTAACTAAAGAAAACACTATTTTCTTTTGCAACTTTTGCATTTGCTTTTGTCCCAAATATATTTTAAGGAAAAAAGCAAAGTTCTACAGCCAAAATAGAACATTACATTGTAAAAAGATTGTTTTACATGTTAGTGGTATCATCAAAAGAAATTACGGAATCTGTATGAACATAATAACAATATAAAGTACTTGTTGATGTATGTTGAGGTATGGCTACCTAGTTTTAACACTATTATTAAGGACTTGCACACTTTTCTAAAAAAAATCTTCACTATTAAGATTTTATTATTAAAAATAATTGCTCAGCTTTTCAGTACTATAAATATGCATGTTATCCATTTTATCTTTGAATTAGAGATCCTTTTGCACTTGTAATTAAAATGGAAAAGACTAACAGCATCAAATAAATTAGTCATGCTGTAATTAAACTAATATTTTCTCCTTCTTACTTCTCTGTAGCCTACACCCCATATCTTGAGTACAATAAATTCCTACTTTTACTTATTTTTACAGATATTATTTTTTCTATAAGGATCTCATACTCTCTTGCAAATATCTACATTATCACATAATCTTTACAGATACAAATGTAATTCTCATGTGCTGCTGTCTGCAGTTTTTGGATCTATTTTCCAATCAATACAAGGCCAACTCTCATTAATGCAATGAGAGCTTTCATGAATAAATCCCTCATTTTTCAATGATAGAACAGATTCTTCATTATTGAATTGCGTGCACTCAAGTGGGCTGTATCTGCATCCAAAGAAAGAAATTCTTGATTTCTTGAATTATAATGAATGCCCCAGTACATTTCTTACCATTTTGGTTCTTCAGAACTGTATCTAATTTCCTGAATATCTTTGATAAACACTGGCTTTTTTCTGCCCTCTTCGTTAATGAAAAGTCAGGAAATATTCCTCAAGCCTATTAATTAAGGATGTTTGTGCATTTTTCAAACTACTCTGAAAGTGTATGATAACCATTGATATAAACTACATTAAGACCAAGAAAGAAAGGATATACAGGTCACCATTAACAAAAAGACAAGAAAGAGTCTTTGTTGTTGGCATGATGTCTGTCTAATCAGTGGAAGATGCTCTGCAAATGCAGGTGAATTATACTGAAACTTTAAAATTACCTGGGAGGTGTGCATAATTTTAAAACAGGATTGATAAATGAGGTGAAAATATAAAATTAATATGGTGAGTTCAATATAACAAGTTTCATCCACTAAATTAAATATTATGACCTTATCTGGAACACTTGATCACTAAAATTATTCCTTTTTGTTTGTTTTGGACATTACATTTATTTTTGCTGATGATATTGTGATTTTTTTTTTAATCAAAAATATGGAGTCTTTTAAATGCCGTTCATTAGTTTTGTTTATTGTTAATGTGAGTGAAAAGATTAAAAAGCTGCTTTGTGTCCCATTAAGACAGAAAAAAACCCACTTCTTATGAATGAGATTCATAAGCCTAGAAATTTCCCCTGGACTCAGCTACATGGTCCTGTGTGATTCCATCTTACCTTTTTGTAAAATGAGTTAGCTGTGGCTGCATGTTCAAGAGGTATCTGAATGCTGTGAGTGCTGAAAGTCTACATGAATTGGAGGAGATCCAGGACATACTCATGCAAGAGAAATTCAGTAGCAGTTAAACATAGCAACTCTGACTCAGGAAAGCCTTGAGATGGAAACTGCTGCAGGGAGGGGAATATTCCCAGGAAAGCAGCTCTATGTGCTTGCTCTTCCCTATGTGCCCTGACATCTACCAGAGACAGGCTGCTGCAACCTTCTAGGTCTTTTTTCTGTTTCAATCTTCTGTACTTCTAAGGGTTCTCTTCATGCCACATGATGTATTGAGCCACCTTTGTGCCTGTGAAATATCACTGCTATATAAAAAGGTTGAATAAACACCTGCTAGGCACTAAGTGCTTTGGATCCTGCCTTAGAACAAGGCAGTGGCTGGAATGGCTTGCTGAAATGTCTCTCAGCATTCGTTTCTAGGATTTTCACTAATATTTGAGAACTAGTCTCACAGAGACTATATCATCATCTGGATTGATCTCCTATTTCATTGTATCTAAAACAACGAGATTTTCTATGTATACTCGATCCCTTAATAGTCAAGGAAGGATGGGCTGAACTTACTGATGACTTAATGTGTTAAGGACCTCTGTCTCCTCTACAGCATTTAGAAAAAAAAACAAACCAAACCAAACCAAAACTAGTGACTATATCATTAACATAAATATCTCATTCAAACACACAAGGTTTTAAGGGAAGAATTCAGGTTTGTAAGTGAAGCAATGTTGCAAGGATGCACAATGTGTCTGTAGAGTCTTAAAATATTTCTCCAATTTTATTACATCCTAGAATTTTGCAAAGAGGAGGGCTGCAGTGTTCAGCTATAAACTAATATATAAACTGTTTTCTCAAAGGTCTCTTACATTAAAACAGAAATGACATCTCTGTAAAAATTAGATATTTTGTAACCCAATACAGTTAGTGTTAGTTTAGAACTTCAAATGATCCAATTCTAATTATTAGTCATTATAATATTTTTAATAATATTTCAAGTTTATGTCAGATTACATGTATCCAAGAAGAAAAGAAAAAAATACTAAATTGTCTCTTCTGTTGAAAGTATTAAATGATCTAACAGAACTAACTCACTATGGCTGTTGACCGTTCAGAAACACTACTAAAGCATTGTGGCCACCAGTAACTTGCTATCACAGGCGATCTTAGCACTGGATTGCACTCATGGTTTAGGGGTAACTTGATCCTAAAGGAGGCAAGGTAGACCTCCTCTGCTATAGTAGGGCTTCTGCATGAATTAGGGAAAAATCACTAGTTACAGCCTTGTAACCAGCACTAATGGAATACTATGGGACAAATGTGCTTCTTTTTTTCCACAGAAAATATCTTAGTGCTTTTAGCTGCAACATTACACTGCTTGCAAAGTCCCTAATCCCTACTATTTTATCAGATGTACAGTTTTCCAGGATAATTCCCTTTCCTGCATATAAATATATAAGGTCAAGTAATGCAAAAATGACATATGCATCAATGCAAGCTGACAAGAATAAATGTTCAAACATTGCTGTGGTGATACTGGAGGATGGTGAGGGCTTGATTCTGCAGCCAGTAATAGAATAAACAGGTAAACTGCTGTGTCGAGCATTATTAATTTAAATGAGTTTATATACCTGCAATAGTTCACACCTTTTCCATTTCAGACCATTGCTCTATAAAATGGCTTGCATTTTAAAACATATAGTCTTTGCCTAGAGCGTTCTGAAGTCAATAGTTGCCCCAGTGGCTTACGCTACTCAATATTTTCCAGTCCCCTATGACATACCTTTTTCTTGAGTAGACTTTTCATCTAGGTCAATTTTAGCAGTCTATGTGGCAGTTATCTTTTAAAATTGATTGCCTGGATCTATTTATGAATCACTCATCTGCTTTGTTTTTTTTTCCCTTCCCCTAGAAATAATGATGGAAGCAGATGTCAAAAGACACCAACAGCATAGGTACTCACAGACTTACTACTACAGACAGGAACTGCACCACCCATTTGCAGACTGCACTGCATGATATACTCTGAACCAATGGGTTACTGGTTTCTTTTCTTTTTCTTGCATGATACATAAATGATGATATTTGAGTCTTTTCCAATACGATGAATAAATTATGCACAAAATTTTCATGTTTAACTGTTGGATTTGCTGATTCATTAATAATAACCTCATATTAAAATTTCCCTTAAGTTTGTAACATTATTTTCCAGTGTTTTCTATTCCTGACAAATCAGTATGGGAAGTGTAGCCATAGAGAAGGTATAAACAAATGGAACAAGTGTACTGGAATCTGCAGTCAGAAGAAAAAGGGAAAGCGAAGTGCTGAACTATGTGTCTGAATGTGTTATCTGCATTGGATTTTAAAGAAATATGATATTTCCTTGATGCAAATACCCTTTGCACATAGTAGCAATAAAGCAAAAATTAAAGTAAATATTCAGACAAAGAGAACTCCATGTTATGAAGAAGGTCATTTATTGGTTTTCTTTTGTTGGCTTTGGTAATCTGTTTTTTGTTTGTTTAGTTTGTTGTTTGGTGTGTGGTTTTTTTTTAAATTTAGGTTTCTGTAGGGATTTCTTTATCTGTGACATATATACCTTAGAAACTACCTATTAGCAGAGTAAGAAAGTTTTGTGGTAAGATATTGTTGGTTAAGAGATTTTTTTTCTTGGTTTGAAGAGCAAAGTCAAGGACAACTCCATGAGTTCTGCAAAGTTCAGCACTAATATTATTATTCACACAAGTTGTCTCAGCTGTGAAGTCAGTACATTTGTTCTGGATGTCTCTTTATTATAAATGGCCCTTTCACCTGACTTTCTACATTTGTTTGAGCCAGCATTGCTTTTACTTGCTGGCCAGTTCACTTAGATTGTTTTCATCTCCTGGTTGCCTTAAAGGTGAAGCTTTGTTCCAAATGTCTTCTGAAAGGTTAGTCTTAACTACAGTATTGATATTGGACTGAAACAGAAAATACTTAGGATATAGCTATGGCAAATGAAACAGCTAAACTCTCCTACTTTCAAGGCATCACTCATTCTATCAAAAATGCTAGCCCCGCTATGTCCTCACAGGGTAAAATTAATAATGAAACTGGGGTAAATATAGCATAAAAACCACAGAATGCTTAAATCCACTCAGGTTTGACACAACACTGTATCTACCTTCAGCAGAAGCAGATGTTTAAGTGGGAATTAAGAGGTGTGCTTCCTTTTTGATAGCTTTTTGCAAATGGGCAAATTTCACCCAGAGAGAATAAGCATAAAATCGGATCAATTTATTAAAAGTTCTGACTGGAAAAAAATTCATACAAAGATTAGTCAGGAAAATATGACTTCCATGTTGGAAAAATTATACTTAGGAAAATTATAATTTTTCTTTCAAATATGAGTCAAAATAGGAATCTCTTATCTTTGAAAATGCCCTCAATTTCTGGTGCATTTGGATGAAGAGGTCTGGTTTACCATGGGCCACTTGCAAGTGTCTCATAAAGTGAGACTTATTTTAATTTTAGTTTCATATGAATCTTAAAATACTTAACAATATTGCTGATGGAGAACTATTTATACTATCAAAGATGTTTGTATAAAGCATAAGTAACACTGCCAAAGAATTAATTAGCACAAGTGATGGAGGTCACTGGAATGTGAAGTGCAGGGCTCTAAGTGTAAAATCAAGAGCTGAGCAAAATGAGATATTGGCAAAGCTTTGGTGGATTACATTACAAAGAACTCTGTAACAAACTGCTACAATTTCATCTGCTTGTCTTTCCTTATTTAGAGAGTATCTTTAGGAAGTTACCTCAGTCTTTCAAGAGAATTTGAAGGGGGACTCAGGACTCAAGAAACCATGTATCAACGTTTAGAGTAAAATAATACGTAGTGGAGAGACGTTTTAAACACAACACAAAGTAACATTTAGATTATTTTGGTGTATGGGGATGCATGTGTGCATGTTAGAGTAATGTGAAATACAGAGTACCAAGGTGATAATATGCCACATCAAGACAATTCATTTTATACATCTTAAAATAGAAATGTCTAAGGAATGAGAGATGGAGGTCAGAAAAAATTCATGAATTCTTCCACCTTATTTTCATAAATCAATGCCTTAGGCCCCACTGAGACAGCTAAAAATACATTTCTCTTTCAGATGAAGGAGATTAGGAGGTGGGAGGGAGGTTATGTTGCCTTGCAAACATAGAGGATGTCAGCATTGTCATGAAAATTATGAACATATTGTGTAGGTGTTATTGCACAAGGGATGCACTTTCCCTTTTAGTGACATAGATAATAATAGCCTTTTATAATCCACTATATACAATTTTAAATTTCACCTTTTCAACCTATTATATTTGTGATGCAGCCTCTAAATAGCTAATAAGGGAGAAGAGGTAAAGTTGAACGCACTGAATTATTTCTCTTCACTGCTGTATAAAATCTGTGATTTCAGGTAAAAAACTGGTGATAAACTGGTACACAGTGAATGCAACATGTTCTGATTCTTGGAACTATTGACTTCCTTGGGTATTGTGTTAAGAAAAGATAGAATAAGCAAGGTGAGTGCATTTAAAGCTGGATGTCAAAGTGGAAATCAAGATGACTCATCTGATACTTTAGAACTACCTGCTTTCCAGTTTGTGAAGCAGGTCTGGAGACCGCGGCCACTGCAAAGGTAGAAAATACGAGTTGAGGTCTGGTAAATACAGTTCAAAAAACTACTTCTTAAATGCATGGCTATTCATCAGTTACTTAAGCTAACTAAAAAGTGAGTATGGACTGTGCTGGAGAGGTGAGAGCCTTTACATATTCATCATGGAGAAGCAAAACCTGAACTTTAATGACTGGGCCTTCATGGCACAAAAATTATCAAGACAAATAATGCAAAGGGTGTCTGTTAATTGGAACAACTCAGTGGGTAGCCAGTTAAATGGCTGTCTTGATGAGGAGAAAAGAAAAATCAAAAATAGCTTTGAAAATAACTAAATGGACATAAAATTGCACACAAACTAAAAAATGTAAAGATAAACATTTTATATGCTCCTTCTTTATGGAATCCGCCTCCCATAACATATTCTGTGCAAGACAGAGGGTCAGTATCTATCACATACCGAAGACACTGTACCTCTGATACAGAATATACTGAGTACATAAAGGTAAAGATGGTTGCACTCATTAGGCAATAAAAAAATTACTCACTTTTCTTCAACAGATGGAAACTTTGGAGCTTCTGAAAGCACAAGTTCCTTTTTCTCACTTGTTTGTTGCATATAAATTTTCAGTTGGTATCTGACAACTTCTGTAGAAAAACATTAGTTTCTGTCACCCAATGGAAATGATGAAACACTGCAAGAAAACGATGTTCTTATTTCTCATTATCCTACTCTGTTTAATTGTTAATAAATTAAAGTATTTTCCCCAAACCAGGTTTGTTTCACCCATGATACGAATTAGTAAGTGATCTCTCTGTCCTTATCCTCAAATATGAGATTTTAGTTGTGTTTTCTCCTCTTGTCCTGTTGATGGAAAGGACACAGATATTCTGTGTTCTATATTTTTCATGAGCTATTCCTCAAATTCTTTATTTTCTTGCGTTTCTGCCATTTATGGTAGTTTTTCTGTGGCTCATAAGACCAACAAGAATAGCCAGCTTTGCATTTGATATTGTTTTGAAGTCATTCAGTAATCACACTCATGCTGAGGTACTAAGGTTCTACTCTTGCACATAAAAATGACATTATCATATACATCACAAGAGCATGACTTCAATCACTTTTTTGAGCCAGGTGTCTGATGAAAAGATAAAATGGGATAATTTAAGTTGAATTTATCTGCATGTATGCATGCTTGTAGCAGTATGCATATGTGACCATGACATCACATAACATTCCACTGCTTAGATTGTGAAGTATGTCGATTTATATAAAGCAGTAGATTCAACTATATATTGTATACTGTTGTCCTTGTATATCTTGATTTCCATTGCCTGTCTCTATGAGTGGCATGGACTGCATGGACATAAATACAACATGAATTTAAATAAAAATGTAATGTAAGTTTCTTATAGTTGGATTTAAATTGCAACAGAGTCAGAAGTAGAAGCACAAATTTGCTTTAAGTACTAAGAATAACATTGGGTTGTGTCTCAGAAGAGTTTTAAGAAATCATGGTAAGAGAAATTTTCATCTTTGTGTAGTTTAGCATAACTTACGGAGCTCAGGAGTTGTAACCCAAATCTATGCCAGTTTTCTCACCTTAGCATGGAGTAACTGTGAGTGATCACAGGTCCTCTGAGATTCCCCCTGCCACCAGGGCTTCCGCAGGGAGGAAGTGGGTGGAAAGGTTTGTCTCAGATGGTTGTTACACATCACAGAAACAGACATCAGAATAATAACCTTTGGTTCCCATAATCACATACTTGGAAAGGTCTGAACTACTCTTTGGAGATCCTGTGTTATGGAGAGGGATGCTACCTGCAACATCCATTTTCTGGAACATGAAGTTGAATACTATAATCACAAAATTACAATGTGTCTAAAACTACTGAATTCAGGTGTATCTCTGTTACTTGAATGTATCATTAAACCTAAAAGAAAAAAATATTCTGTATGAAAATCTGTCAGTTTGTTAAGCTGAAACATTGTATGATTTCTATCCTACTTATCATCACCTGAACTCCACTTTTTAATGAACACTGGATGGTAAAAGGACTTTCCTCAACTAAAGAAGTAAAATATGATTGTAAGTAACTATACACATAGTACTAATACATTATTTACAAAGAAAACGTAAATCCTAACAACACTGGAAATCCCAAAATACTTAAGTGCTAATACATGTTTTGACTAGGGCGTGACAAAGGTAGGTAGCCCTGCTCTGCTATTTAGTTTCCATGGCCCTAAGTAAAAAAAAAGCTTGTGACAAGAACCTAGATTTACATTCAGTTGCCTAATGCTTTTTGAATTGTCTTTTGCTAATCTACCTGGCTTCCAGCTGTTGATCCAGAGGTGTGTAGGTTTCTTGTAAAAATTCAGTCATGTTCACTAAGCCACTCTGTATGTTTTGGATAAGTAGGTGCAACATTTAGGTAGCTGAACCCTGTCCTATGCTTTCTGGAGGAAAAATAAGGGTATTTTGGCATCTTATTATAGCATGCAGAACAGAAATATCCAACAAGTGTGAACACATTCAAGTTCCTTGAGTTGAGCAAAAAGAATACTGTCCAAGCTTCCTAATTTTCCTGTAGAGCCCCCAGTTTATAACCCAAAAGTGCCCATTGAAGGGGTATAAATACACTTTATTTGAAAAAAAAAAAGCCACTTTTCTTTTTTTCAGATTTTTGAGAAGATCCATGTCTCTGAGTATGAAACGTCTACACTGTAATTATCTGAGGTAGTGCCTTTTGCACCCTGTATAGTCAATGAAAAGAAGTAGATTAATTACTACATAAAAGAATCTGAGTTACAGGAAGTGGTTTTTTTTGAGGTGGCAAAACTGCATTGTAAACTTTGCGTATCTCTCCAGAAAACCAGGAATGGTGGTTAGTCCATCTAATTTTGGATGGCTACAATGTAGTGACTGCATCTACACTCACTACATCTAGTTAATACTAACAACAGGGTGTAAAGAGTGCTGTGGCTCATCAGCATTAAGAGTGGGATGAGTTCTGGAAATTTATGTATCCTTTTCGATGCTATAGATTAACCTGGCTTGTAGCAACTACTTTGAAAAGTGTCTTGCAAACCCTGTGACATATTTAACTATGTCAGGTACCTGAGGACATCTCAAATTGTGTCAGATGTCAATGCTTAAGCAATTTAACTTTCTTTGTAGTGAGTTTAGTTGCCTGATTAGAAACACCTAGAGCCGTTTGAGATGACCCAAGGTATCCAAGACATGCATGGGGCTGGCGCATATGACACAGCAACATGTAAAATCCCTACTACTTAGGAGAGGTAAACTGAGACAAAGTGAGATCATCACTATGGCCTTCAGGGGAATTTCTGCTCCAATGCCTGGAGGACCTCTTCCCTCTCCTTCTTCACTGACCTTAGTGTCTGCAGAGTTGTTTCTCTCTGACATTCTCACTCCTCTCTCCACAGAAGTTCCCCCCCCCCTCTTCTTAACTGCATTATAGCAGAGACGCTACCAGCTTTGCCAATGAGCTCAACCTTGGCCATTGGTGGGTCTTTCTTGGAGCCAGGTGGCACTGGCTCTATTGGACATAGGGGAAGTTTCTAACTGCTTCTCTCATAAGCCACCCCTGTAGCCCCTCAGCTACCAAAACTTTGCCACACAAACCCAATGCAGTCAAAAAACATTTCCTTTTATCCCTGCTGCTCCTGTTAAGCCTGCATTACCTCAAGGCTTGTAAAGGTGAGGTCACATGCACCAATGGCACCCTGTACAATGGTGCAGAGCTTTACAATGGCATTAGCTCAGGTCTGAAGGAATTATGCCTGTGCTGGCATGGTGCTGTGCCTAAATTAACAGGATTTTATCACTTCTAATTCTGAAAACTAACTTAATCTGTTGTTTCTATACTGTGCTGCATGGCTAGAAACATGCTCTTAGCTGAGAGAGGAATATGCAGTGATTTGCTGCCTCTGTCAGATTTCTTCATCTCTATGTCATTACCAGTGATGAGAACCTGTTTGTCTTCTGACCCTGCTTCTCATCCCAAATCCAAAGATTTTATCTGCCTCAGACAGAAATAAACACATCTTAACAGACATGAATCCCCTGGGAAGTGCAGATCACAGGACGATAAATCCTATAAAATTTAATTTAATTGATTATTGGTGGACAATGAGGAGGGGTAAATGCACTCTTGTTTTTGACACAGAGCACTTAGGAGCATTTTATGTCTGCAGTTATGCCTGGTGAGAATTTTTGCTTAGCTATCTTAGTCCTTCCTCCCC
The DNA here is from genome assembly GCF_000695765.1 of Mesitornis unicolor. Classification (NCBI taxonomy): domain Eukaryota; kingdom Metazoa; phylum Chordata; class Aves; order Mesitornithiformes; family Mesitornithidae; genus Mesitornis; species Mesitornis unicolor. The sequence continues at coordinate 49,692 of NW_010180993.1, forward strand.
ATTGTTTATCACCTCCCCTTTATGAAAGGCTATTTATTCCTCATCTCTCTCTGTTCAGCTGTTTTGTTTCTCTTCAATATCTTTGAATCAAAATATCTGAAATTAACAAAAACTCCTGCTTAAGCTGTTATGCTAGTTTATCTCATATTTTATGGAGACATGCTGGAGAACTACTTCATGGAGAGCTAATGCCACAGCCGTAATGAAAAGCAATGGGAACCAGCAACATGTGCAAATCACTTTTCAGGTTTTGCACCTGAAGATGGAAGGGGCAGGACTTTAAGCCCTGAGAAACCTGGAAGTGTGATATTGGCAGGGAGATATATAAACACAGAGCAACTTCACTTTAACCATATATGTTCAGAGAGCAGAGGCTAGTCAGAACAGAATATAGATATGGAGACCGCTGCTGTGAGTGTCTGGGTACTACATTCAATAATGCTTACCAGTAATGACAAAAGTCTCAGCTTCATAAAGTTCAGTGTCAGCTCTAACGAAGAGCTCTGCGGTCCATTTATGTTACATTTTTTTTTTTTTTTTAGGAAACTTGAAGAAGTTCGGTAGTACTGGATGAAAAACAGTGTTAGGACAGTACTAAAAGGGCAAACAGGCTGACCTAGATATCTCTACTGTGGTTACTTTGCAATTGGTACTACAAAAAAAATAGAATGATTGACATAAGAAGCAATCAGCACAAGATTAAAGAATAGAGCTATTCTTAATGACAATCAGTATGGTTTCCTAGAAAAAAAAATAGAACTACAAAAACTGTGAAAAAAGACTGTAAGTATATGGTGTTGTCTATGGCCAGCTCTAGTAGAAACAAAATCTAAAACTGGTAATGAATTTGGCAGCAACAGAGTGCTGGAAGCCAGAGCTATAACCCATCTATTTCAGGTGATCATAGTGTCGTGGTAAAATATAGGACTACTGAATATTATTTTCCTGAGATTTCCTGCAGGAGAAAATACTTACTTTGGTGTGAATGATACTAGCTCCCAAACCATTATTGTTTTGCAGCTACCTTCACTTTAAAGTCAGGTTTAAAGTCAGGTGCTCAAGGAAGTTCATACACAGTAACAAATAGAGTTATCAGGCTCCTAATGATCTATTCTCCCATTGATACTCCTGGGACTTTGCATAAAGCTCTCATTAATGCAAATGGAAATGTGGAAAGTACATGGTGAAATCAACAACTCCCCCTGTTGTTATAACAGGTGAATAGTCCCCTTAGGCAAAAAGTTACATTACCGAGTTTAATTTTGCCTTGACTGCTTCCTCCTCATTATAAAACAAATCATGTTAAAAAGTGTAGTCTTTTGGGTTTGTTTGTTTTTTAAGTGGATGTCACAAAAGAAAGTCAGTGCAGAGGATTTATCAAAAACAACATTCTTGTTAAGACGTAGTTCTGACCAGGTCTAGCCAAATCATCAATCATGGTGACAATGGACCATATTTATCCCTGGTGAAACCGCACTATAATTGACAGAATTACATTTAGAAGAGATTTGCCCTACAGCTTTTTATTAATAAGTCGGGGAAACGATTAGTCAAAGGTTTGCCTTTCTCTGCAGATTGGATTAATGCATACATTATGCAAAGGTATATGTATGTTTCAGTTTACTACAGATGTTGTAGTTAAGAATTCATGGATGTTTGCACTTTGCTGCTCAACGTTTCATTATAATAGAATGTGAAGATAACAGGGCCACAATCTAGTTATACAGTTGAAGGGTTGACAGAATAATTTGATTGTATTCTGTTTATTTACCACAGTATTCTAGAATACTTTGTGGCTTGTAATAAATGCTAGACGTGGGACAGCTAAAATAGGTAGCACTAATGATGTCCTACAGCAAAGAAATACTGTTCTTAGATCCTTTATGACTGCATTTCCCCCCAAAATAACACAGAAAAAGTGATAACTTATTTACATTGTTCTAGTAAAAGAACAAAAATATTTGTCAGTGTCTAAGATGTCTTCTCACTTTTTGTACCCTTCTAAATTTAGATGTCACTTAGTCAATTGGAGACATCAAAATCAAACATCTTCAATTCTATGCATGGAAATCTTTTGATCAAACTCTTTGTTAGCATTAACAGCCTAGATCTGTTAAAGCTAGATGGAACTACTCAATGTTAAGAAGTGTGTTTCAATTTTTTATTTCCTAAACAAGCAATTGCCTTTACAGGATAGCAACCATCAGCTGCTTAATGGGTGAAATTATTCCTAAGCTGAATTAAGGGAAGTCCTAACATTGACTCCACTGGGGCTATGATTTCACCTTTATTATGTTAATTAAATGTAATGTGCCTCAGTAACAGAGCTCAAAATATTGATCAGTTAACGAAAGACCAAAGATCAATACTTAATGCATGTGTCATCTAAAACACAGTAAGTAGGGACAGAATAAGCACTGGTTTATTACAGTGTCTTATGATACGCATTACACAGCTGTGCTGTTATCTGTATATAAATGTGGCAAGTAGCACTTTCTAGAACTGAAAAGAGTTATGAATTTCATATTTAGTAAATGGGCCATATATGTGAGGAAATAATTTGCTATCATTAGTGCTATAGTCCAGCTAAATAACTAGTTATGTTACTCACCAGTAGGTAGTTGCATATCTTGTGTCACTATAATTATAGCACAAATTCAACCAAATTAATTAGATTCACAATTAATCCAAACATACTTCTTAGGCAAAAAAAAAAATAAAGTTCTTGGATCTCTTTAGAAGGAGAGATATAGAAAAAGATTGGGTTGACCAATTTCTTTTTCAGTTTTTCTGTTAATGTGATGTGCAGTAACACGAGGGCTTTGTACTGAAATTCCATGTGGGATTGTGTTATCAATCAATGTGTCCTAGGGATTTACACAGAAATCTGCTAATGGAATACAGTTAACTTAAAACTATGTCATCAGTAAGTGTTACTTTCACTACTGGGAGACATTAGCCATCACAGCAGTGGCTGGGAAAAATACAGAATACAGTACCTTACTTCATAAACTGTTGTGAATTACATGGCAGCTCTTTCTGACTTTCTTTTGTCTACATAATCTTATGATTTTAATAGCACTCTTCACTGTTACCCTAGAACAAAAACCAGATCAACTGAGAAAAGAAATCAACATAAAGTTTTCACTCAGTAATATAAAATAAGTGCTGGAGTTCTTGAAAGCTACTAACTGCATCTACAACTTAGGCTCTGTATCAGTGTTTCTCATTCAGTGGGTTACAACCCCAAAGTCATTATGAAATGTCACCAAAGGGAGTGAAAATTATATGACAACTTAAAGCAAAGAATATCTCACTCTCTTGTTCTCCACAAATCCTTATCTTTTAAGTCTCGGTAATTTTTGCAAGTCTCTTGGAACACACATTGTGACAATTACTTTTCTCACCGTTAGATTTGTAGCATATAGAGGGGGTTTATAATATTTTTCTAATAACTACTAAATAGACACTGTGTAAATTATTGTAAGTCATACATTATAATGAACTGGTGCTTGTGATTCAAGAAACTAGCTAGCATTTGATAGCTAACGAGCATTAAAATTCTTGTGAGGACAATGTGAATTTTAACACATCAGCTGATAAGACTTCTTGCAACTAGCATTGACCAGAGAGTTTATGGTAAAATTACAGATGGGCTTTAGCAGATTAATTAGTATGTGTTATCCATAGGAATTGAAATTAAACTTTTTATCTACTGAAGACTGTATCAAAGACTAATTTTTGTGGGATGCAAAGAATTAACAAAATTCACCAAGGAACTCAGCAAAACTTTACTAAATTTTCTTTCAAAAGTTAATTAAACTAAAAGCACCAGGATATTATGTCCATATTTAGAATTTACACCCGCTTTTAACACAGCATTTGACACAGCTGTAGCCTTTCATATTGGCAGCATTTGTATTTTCTTTGTTAGAAAGATTGGGCTGATATGAGCTCTATTGAGCTGAAGCAATCCTAGCTAAGAAAATGAGTCCTGAGCTGTTCCTCATGACATCCTCCAGGTGCTCCTTCAGTGCTGTCTCACTGCTGCACCTACTCATTTACTCAGCCAAAGGAAGTGCCCTACCATCAAGAAGTTTAATGGCACATCTTTGCTAACCTGAGTTGTATTTGGTTTAAATTTTCGTTTATTTAGAGGCTTACATTTGAACATCACTACGACGGCCAATCAGAAAATCTGTAGTTTAAATATAGTCACAAAGAATAAAGACAAATTTGCCAGAAAGTATTGTAGTTTCTTCCATTATACACATGCATACATCTTTAAAGTGTTTCTTTTGCATGCATACCTGTGTGTGTAAGTTATGTTTCATCTTTCCTTAAGAAAAATAAAAGATTAAAACCAAAATCATAGTATGGAGAAGCACAGAACATACACCTTGCCTAAGAATTAATATTCCCACAGAAGAGACCAGAGGGAAGCAAAGAAGCTTGCAGTGACATGAAACTGTAATTTGATGGTTATTTGGTCAAAATTTATTCAGAGAAAAAACAGAACAGTGTGCACTTTCCTCTCTGCGTCACTATATTTTTTTCTGCTGGTATAACAGCTTGTACTGTAATCTAAGTTGGGTAACTGATCTACCTAAAAAATTACCACCAGGGGACAAAATAAAGGTCCCTTTTTTTTTTTTATTTGGTGAATTCTTGTTTATGAATAAGATGTACATTTTATTACTAGTCCAGTGGAAGGGATGGCACCACAAAGAAGGTACTAGAAAGATTGTCTTCAGTGCAGCTCAGACTATGCCTGGGACTTGGTACACGAAGATAGAGAGTTGATGTGGCAAGATGCCTTACAGCTGTAGGACTTGGCTGGTAGGTGAGGAGGTGGGGCTGATTCCTATGAATGCTGAAGAAACAAGTCTGGCTTTTCTATGTTCTCTTCCCCAGCTAAGCAGGATAGTGAAGCAGTGACCCAGTCTACTAAAAAAAAAATGAAGGGTGAAGTGAGAACAGACAAAGGCCAAACTGCTTTTTTGGCCTGGACACTGCTCAGATTTTATAAGCCTTCTGTTGGAACCTATTTTCCCCGTTTACAGGTAACCAGAATCTGTGTTCTACCATTACCCATCTTTTTCTACTTACGTGAATGTACACAATGAGACAATAGAGGACCCTGGCAAAGTACCGGACAAAGTTTAACAACAGCTAACAAGAGGAGCATAGCCTCCAGATTCCTCACGGGCAGAGGGGAATAACCAGAATTTTTGCTGTCCTGTGGGATGCAATTATGCTGTCCAGAACCAAAGAGTGACCTGTCTCGCCTCCCCTGTTTATTGAATGCAAACCTGATGTCTGGTTTCATTGCAAACTCCCTGCCTAAGACGGATGTCCTAAGGCCAAATTCAATAGGCAGTCAACCACTATACCTGCCAAGAGCCAGTATTTTCAAAAGAATGTATGCCAGTAGATTATCATGTCTGTTTCAGTTAAAATCAACATTTCTTTTCTAGTTCACTTAAAATCAAATACACCACAGTCCAAGAGATATATGCCTTAATTCCCACACAATTTATAGCACTGTGATTCTAATATGTGATTCTGACACCCAGAAGAATTTGGGTTAAATTTTCAGATGCATCTGTGATGTTGGCTATTTAACTTCTTTGAATCCCGAAAGAAGAAACTTCAGGATTAATACTTGGCTATGTCTTCTCAGGGAATAAAAGTAGTAACAATAAGCTGCCAACTGAAATATCTGAAATAGAATCAGTATTGCAAGTATTAGAGCTATGGCTTTTTCAAGGAAGCACTCAGAAAATATGTGGAGAAGAAGCTTTGAAATCTTTATGGGGCTTTCTCCAGTGATGATTTAAAGGATGTCATTCCAGTAAAGGAAAAACACATTAATTTCTATGTGGTTTGGAATCTGTTTTCAATGAAACGTGCAACTTACAGGATCTTCAGGAAAAGACACCAGTGAAGCACACAGAAATTTCAGTTTTTATTTTTGATGTTTTTTAGACCTGACTAGTACAGTGTGTATATAAAGACAATGGGTTTATCACACTGCTCATCTTTTCCAGACTAACAAGGTCTCCTAGGTATCATGTCCCAGATTCATACTATTCTCCCTGTTGTTGTGAAGATCTCTAGACTATCTGCATATATTTCTTTACTGGAAACACAGGTCTCCCCAGAGAACAATTCAGAGCACCTAGGATCAGCATTGCCCTGTTATTAGAATTTATTATTGCAGTATGCTACAATAAAGTAATAACATCAGGTAAACTAGCTCAGACAGCTAAGATAATAATTTAGGCATCTCGTTTAACTACGTGAGATGAGATGAAGCAATCCAGGCTGATGGCATTGCAAATGGTCATAATAAAATGAAAAACAGTAATAATAATGAAGCAATATTATTGCACATTATGGAAAACGAGTGTATTTTATCATTGGCATTATAAAATATGGATTATTTCCTATGAAGTCACTAAGAAACTTAGTGAAGCAATGAAAACCAAAATAGTACCATACAGGATCAATCTCCTTTGTTATTGAGTTGGTTCTTTTGGACAGCTCATGACTAATAGTCTACAGGATCCTAATAAATTGAGTGAATAAGCACACACTGGTAATATAAGTGGGCAGCTGGAAGATCGAGAACCTGTATCTGTTCCAGAGGAGAGAGACAAACATCAAGAAAATATTGGGTTCTATAGGAAAGAAAGAAGATCCTTACTGATTTTAATCTGCATCAGATTATAGCAGAATTAAACAATAATATTACATGTTCACCTACAAAAAGATTATGCCATTATACATGGAGAGGTGTGTGTGTTGCTGCTGGAATCCAATCTAGTTGGGACCAGAGAGTTGTGGTGGAATAGCTCAGACAATTGAGTACTGCCATGGATGTATAGAGTCCAGCAAGCTGACGAGGGGTACTTGCCCTTTATGCGAGAAAGCAGTGGGAATGCATGAAGCTGTGCCTTGCGATAGAAAATGAGGTAACTGAAAATTTATGCATTAGGATTAGACAGCAAACCAACATCGGCAACATCGTGATCAATGTCTGTTCCAAATTGCCTAATCAGGAAGAAAAAATAAAAATACCTTCTTCAGAAAATAGGAAGAACCCTCGCATTAACAGACTCTGGTCCTCCAGACTTTAATCATTCCAATATCTATTGGAGGCTGAGAAAGCTGGAGAAGAGAAGACTCAGGGGAATCCTACCAATGTGTATAAATACCTGATGGGAGGGGTAAAAAAGATGGCTCTTTTCAGTGTTTCTAATGAACAGCATAGAATGCAATGGGCACAAATCAAAATACAGGAAATTCTACTTAAATTAGGAAAAACTGTTTTTTGTTGTAAGGGGGGATCAGACACTGGAAAAGGCTGCCTAGAGAGACATTGTGGAGTGTCCATCCTTGGAGTTATTAAAAATTGGACTGGGTAATGCCCTGAGCTGTGGCTGACTCTGCTTTGAACTGGGGGTTTGGACAAGGTAATCTCCAGAGGCACCTTCCAGCCTCAGCCATTCTGTGATTCTACATGACTCTGATATCTGCTACATTTTGTTAAACTGAAAGGAGTGGTAGCAGAAGTTAATTAAGCTCTAGTACATACACAAACTCATGAAATCACGGAGTCATGGCCATTAATATTTCCTCCGTTATTTGTAAGCGATTGAAGTCTGTATTATGCCATTGCCCGTCTCTTTCTATTTATATGTCTGCACTGAATGATATGAGTAGAAGGCTTGAGGCAAGATTTTTAGAGAAAAGAGAAAAGCTAAGTCAATTGAAAGCAATTTCTGAAGGGAATAACATCAAAAACAAGGAGGAGAAATATTTGAAAAAGAGGAAAGGGATTGAAGATATTATGTTTATGTGGCATTCTGGCATTTCTGAATGTCCTAAAAAAGAATTACACTAGCAGTAAGTTAGTGGATAGAGCAAAAATTTTGAGGAGAGACACAAAGGAAAACCAATAGAACATCAAGAACATTTGAAGTACTAGGAGGCATTTTCCTTGTGGACAATATCTGAAAATCCTTAAGAAGCTGATGAAGATTCACTTAAATAGCTGAGCAGCTCATTTAAGCAGCCAGCCAAAAGGCACAGTACAGCTTTACAAAATCAGACTGTTACTATGAGCTGGTGGCACAGGACACAAAAGCAAAAAATGCATCATGCGTTCTGACAATGCACTTTGTCAGAAATTGGTCACAACTGGCTTAAATTATGCACTGAAGCAGGCTCCTGATGTTCACTACTTTCTAGATGTTAAAAACCCAGATCTGGTATTTAAAAATTATTAAAGGAAGATATTGTAGGAATATACTTTTAATCACCAAATCAAGGCACAAAACTAGAACTGTTGATTCTGCAAACTGCAAAAGCCAACTGTAGCAGACACTGATTTATCATAGAATATCTGTCAGCAACAGAGGAAGGAAAAATATTCCCATTATTGATATTAGGCGGGATATATAGGAATGAGATAAAAGCATTATACACTGTTCAAGACTTTGCAGGGATATCAGAACAACCGGAGATTTCCATGAAGAATTAAAATTCTCTGTCTGCTATTTTGAAGATAGTTTTAATGTGTCAATGATACTTTGAAGTCTTAGAATTTGATTAATCCCACTTCCTGGACTTTGGCACTGATTTATAAACTCAAGAATAATAGCAATAGTGAGGATGTTGGTAAAAAAAAACAACAACAGGTTCACTTTCCAGCAACTGTGACTGGAGGAAGGAATGTGAGAGAAAGCTAGACTCTAAGACCAGCATCTCTTCTATGAAGACAGGCTGAGAGAGTTGGGTTTGTTCAGTCTGGAGAACAGAAGGCTCCTGGTAGACCTTATTGCAGCCTTCCAGTTCCTGAAAGGGGCCTACAAGAAAGCTGGGGAGGGACTTTTTACAAGGGTGTGCAGTGACAGGACAAGGGGTAATGGTTTTAAATTGGAAAGAGGCAGATTTAGATTAGACATTAGGAAGAAATTCTTCAATACAAGGGTGGCGAGACACTGGAATAGGTTGCCCCTCCTTGGAAGTGTTCAAGGCCAGGTTGGATGGGTCCTTGAGCAGCCTGGTATGGTTGGAGGTGTCTTTGCCCATGGCAAGATGATTGGAACTAAGTGTTCTTTAAGGACCCTTCCAATTCAAACCATCTTATGATTCTATGAAAAATCAAAAAGTTTCAATGCAACCTGATGATAATAAATAATAAATTTTTTGGTAAATCTGTGTTTGAGGGAAGAGTTACCACAAATGAAGAGCGCATAACAAGCAAAACTAACACATCAAGTAGCTACTAGAACCTGTCCTTAGGGAAATTAACACCAGAATCCAAGATCAAAATGAATCTTTTTTTGTGAATGATCTAGTCTCCAAAATGCTGAAACTACATGTCATGGCCTCCATAGCTTGATCACATGACACACAAAATAATAAAAATCAGTCAGAGATTTGAAACTAAGCATTTGTCTTAATGGCCTAAATATCCTTTATGCCTCCTATTTACTGTCTCTGAGCAAATAATAATGGATTTTATATACCAAGGTGTAATACTGACTTCGCCATTATACAAAATAATGAAATAGAGCACAGCATTATATGTCAAACAAAATATATAATATAATTATAATTATAATAATATATTACATAAATAATTACATAATGGAAAGTACTTTTATGGCTGACATTCACTTTCTGAAGTTTAACTTGTTTTACTATTCACATTACATTGAACTTGTCCCACGTGTTTAGAGATAAGAGATGAGTGAGGGATCTGTCAAAAAGAGAAGGCTGTGTAACACAGCCAAGAATTGATAGTGCTTAAGAGACAAATATCCTGCACAAGGCTTGGAAGCTTCAGTTT